>NW_008689997.1:93795-157673 GCF_000695815.1 Acanthisitta chloris | reverse complement strand
TGCTGCAATGCCTGGCGACAGCTTTCTAGAATTCCCATCAAGTCTAATTGGCCTGCTGAAGCAGCAGTGAACACAAGATTTAAGAAATGTTTTCTTTAAAAACTTCTGGTCCTACAGACACTTTGAGATCAAGTTTCACTCTGCTGAAATCACACACGATTCCCTGTGATTTTCATGAGAAATACTGTAAGAAAGTATTAAAAGAGAAACATGTCTCTGTGGTTTGGAGGGACTGATGGCCAGGGGGGTTGAAGAGTGGGTGGTGGTAACATAGCAAGGCATCTACAGAATCTTTAAAGGTTGCCAAAATTAACACATACAAGGTATTCAGTATCAAAGCTTTCAATATTTGGCTCCATAAACACAATACCGGTTGCAAAAACAAAGCTAAGGATTTCATGCTGATTACTTAAATAAAAACTGTTTAATTATGAACATTTGGGAAATGAAGTTATGAAGGACTGACCAATATCGTTATGGCTTCCTAGTGTTCATACCAGACTGTGAACACCGTGCCAGCATCTTACTGTGTAACGCATTGTAGATCCATCTATGGTAAACAATCCTAAGGCTCAGCGTGGCTCGGGCAGATGGCTCCATGCAGTAGGAGGCCTCCCATCACTAAGATCTATAGTTTTTAGCTTCACTAAGGTGTGGACTTGCTGGTCCAATAAAAGCTAGCAGCATTGTACGTGGAGGGGTTGATCAAGCATGTCAAGATTTTATCTGCTTTTAGGTATTTTCATACGGCAACACCAGAAGATTAATTTCAGAAATAGGACTAAGTCATGTTAGCGTTCAGGAAATACTGGATGACACTTCACACTGGTCACAAAGATCTGGCTTGTCTATCTGATTTTCTAAGGTTGCTACTGAAAATAGGTATATGTCATGGAAATTTCAGGTCTGGATTACTCCTGTGTGTCTGACTTTCCATCCTCTCCTGTCCTCCTCTCTGATTGGCTGCAACCAATTTTTCTAACTCAATTGTTTTATCTCACTGCTTAAGAGTCTCCATTTGAAGCTTTGGAAACATAAATGAAAGTTATAGAAGCATTATGGTAATAGAGCACTGAGTTCCGTGTTCTCAAAAATGGTTACTCTGACGTGGTTTAGGGTCACATGTTTTACACTATAACGTGTAGTGGAGCACATTCCCAATCTGTCACCACCTATCAGCTGGGGGGCACTTGCTATGACTACCATGTACCACCTGTTAAGGCTTTTCACACACAAGTGGGGATAGTAGAAAACCTCTTAAATTTGCTACATTGAACACTCTGTCCTGCCCTGTTGTATGGGAAGAAGAATTGTTTATGAAGTAAATCCTGCATTGCTCCAGTTTAGAATCCAGTGGCTATTCCCAGTAACTGGTTTGGGTGCAGCCACACCACTTTAAAAACTAGGACACCTCAGAAATACAGAAGTATTTTTTTCTCACCACATTGAACCACATAGCTAATGTCCTCGATAGGTCACTCTGCATTCCTTCTTTCTTCTCTCAGAAGTCCATTAGCAGTAATTCAGAATTAAATTCAGTAATTCAGAATTAAATAATACAATTAAATAATACAATGTTAATTTTTAAACAGCTAACATTAGGATAGTGTTCTGCTTTGAGTCTTTTATGAAAACAGAGTCGGTGAAAGCTACAAAACTAAAGAAAAAAAGTATTCCTAACAAGTGAAACACAAAACCACCACCAGCAACAACATCAAACCTTCTTGGTATAAAGACTGGTATTTCCAGATTTTCTATGAACAATAAAGAATATAAAATTTCTGCTACCACCTAAAGCAAGAAAGGAACATTGTTCCAGCTATATGCATACATGTAAATTTAACATAAAAGTATTCTGTTATTATGAATTTTAGCCAATCATATTAAATATCATGATATTAATGAAATCAAAATGAAAATTGTTAGACTGACAAAATTAATTAATTTATAAGATCCTAAGGCCTTAAGGATACTTAATGCCTTAGTAATTCTTAGTGTCTTACCTGAAGATAATATTTTATTCTATTATTCTCTTACCTTCACTGTGCAAGTACTAACATGAACATTTGGAAAATGGCAGAACTCCTTCAGCTTTGATGTCCACAGATTAAATACATCAGAGTGAATAAATTTTAAGAAAAAGCTTCCTCCCCTCCCTTCTCCTCCATTCTCCTTCCTTCCCCTCTCATCCTCTCCCAGTAGTACAAAACCAGCTATTCTAGAAATAGAAATATGTCAGAAGATTTATCCATATACCCTATGGCTAAGGATCTCAGCTTCTGGAGCCCTGAAACTGCCTCTACAATGGCAAGTTAAAGACTACCTGGAAATGTTCCCAGACACTGAAACTCTAAGCTGCAGTCTTAAATTGTTAACACAGCCCCTGGCATGGCTTTGACCCACTTCAACTAACCCCTTCCCAAGCATTCCTAGATAATATGCAGGAGTTAGCATTGATGGGGGATCACTCCCAGGAGGCAGTCTGGGTGGAGTTACAATTTAAGCTAAAAGACCTCACTAACACAGATGTGGCCAAACTGTGCCACTTGCCCAGCCTAAGGGTCTTGGCACTGTTTACTTTACTGGTACAGATGCTACCTGAAACTGTCAAGATCAGTCCATATGTAGAGTCAGTTCTGCCAACAATTAAACTATGTTTTTGTGGGAAGATTTCTAGCTAGTCTATTGCAAGTTCTCATGAGATTTCTGTTCTGAAAATATTTAATCTATATCTACTATTTCTGGTATAATCTGAATGTTTCACAGATACCTCTAATCTACCTGACTACACTAGATGTATAAACAAAGCAGGATTATGAACAGATTTTGAGAGTCATGCATAGATCTTGAATGAAGAGACATCTCAAAGGCCCTCCCTCCTCACCCCCCCCCCAATACCTTTTAATTTTTACTCTACCTATGAGGTTTTTTTCTTCCCAAAATATGGCAAGAGATGTTGATGCTTGAGTCCTTTGCAGTCACATTGAGTCTACAATTTAAGAGGTCAAAAACATTTTAAGGAAAAATAAGGGTAGAGAGCATTTTCCATCTCTATTTTACATCTTCCACAAGAGTGTGCAAATTAAAAAGCTTGTTGTTGTAATTCTCTCCTAAAGATACCTCTTGCCAGAGACACAGCTTCTCTGAAAACATGAGTCAGCTACAGATACCAGTACTAAGTGTTCAGATTTTATACTGATGCATCTGGCAACAGAAATGTTCCCTACTTATTCATCCTTTTGCTTTTATGAGCAGGTCTTGCCTATATTTAAAACCTGGAGGTTTTCAAGATGACACTGGATGTGGCACTTGGTGCCATGGTCTAGTAACGGCGGTAGGGTTGGACTCGGTGATCTTTGAGGTCTCTTCCAACCAGGTTGATTCTATGATTCAATGATTCTATGACAACAGTCAGATACAGGTATATATGCTTTTCTTTGTCTTTTTGCTTTTCAGCTTCAGTTATACTGAAAACCTCTACATTTTCTTTATGAGCTAACTCTAAGCAGTAAAAAATGAGTTAAGATCTTAAAAAAATACCTTTACTGTGAAAAGGCTTGCTGGTATGTTTATACCCATTGATCTATAAAAAAACGCACCTCTTTATGTACAGACAAGAGCTAATGTTCATACATACTGAGTAAAGAGAAAACCTCCTTGTTAAAGGTCATCAACTTATTAGACTTGGTCTCAAAATATGTGTGAAGGGATTTGTCAGAGCAGTTTAACATTACAAATTGTGAACAATGTATTTGATTGTAATGAAGAAAGAGTATAGGCAAAGCCTTCTTAAGAGTCTTTGTATTTCCTAGGTGCCTTAGGCAGTTGCCTTTATGAAAAGCAAGTTACAGGGAGCTTATCCATTGTATGCAAAAGTGCCTTCTTTTTTTTTTTTTTGTTAGAAAGTGCATTTATTTCTACTTTGTGTGACATATTCATATCCACATTTTCTGGCAGTTTAGGTCTTCGTATCTTTCAACACTAAAGACATGTTAATACTAGTAGGTTTGCCAGAGGATTTCTACTTTTGGGCAGTAAATCTCAACTGATTGAATGAGTTTAGCTACTGTATTTAGAAACACTCCAGTATAATATTAGAAATACTGTATAATGCATGTTTTTGTCACTTTTAAATGTAATTGACTCACTTAGGCTAAGTTTAACCTAAGAATTATGTCCTAACCTATGAGACATGCCTTTCTAGTGAGATGCAAATATATTCCAGACAAAGCAAGTTTTATGAAAGAGAGCAAAAAGAACACAGAAAGATGAGAAATGAAGGAATAGATAGATTTAAAGCAAATTCAGCTATAAAAATCTTGGAAACTCACAGCCCAGAAGAATTTTTACTTGCATCCTTGGGTGTTTCTTTGACTCGTGACATGGAAAATTGTAGGTACTCACTGAGTGTTTAAATCTTGTACATTGTTCTTCCTTTCTCTTTCAAGTATCAAACCCAACAGAAAATCTTGCTATGCATATATATAAAAAAACTTCAAGCCCCCAAAACTTTCAATTTTCGTGTTGTCCAATGAGTTGAATGAAATTTCTTTATACACTGTTTATTCCTGATCTAAGGAATAAAATAAACTCTAGTTTAGGGTAAAAGTTAATTCACTGGGCAAAATTTCTGAGGGGATTGTATGCAAAAAAAGGGCATTATATTTTAATAGAGCTCACTGAATTCTGTTGAGATGACTAACAATACTAGTATTTCCAGAAAGTCTGAAAAACTGCAACAGTAAAATTTAAAGTAGAAGGAACTACTTTTCATTTAAGCGTAGTTTGTGGTCAGAAACCATTTTATTATGGGGGAATTTGTGCAAGGGTTTATAGATTTGGAAAAAAAAAGACAATAAGAATAAATCTTAATTAAAATCAGACAAAATCAATCAAAATATAAATAAATGAGCGATCATATTGCAGTGTAAGTTAACTTATTGTTAGGCAAAACAATCTGTTGAGAATTTTATGAGTACAAACACTATCCTCCATATCTGGAGTTGATAACATGCCATGTCTCATGGTACTATTTAACCAATGATTTTACTCCTAATTCTTTTTGTAAAGAGCCTCAAAAGTCCTATAGCCAAATCAAGCTATAAAAAGAGGTGCACATGACTTAAAAATGAAGACAGTTAATAATTTGAAAAAAAAGTCGATAAATATCATCAATTCTCCATTAATAACAGTCTTTCCATCAGAACTGAGTGGCTAGATAGAGGCGATAACAAGTAGAAGTTATGAAAAGGTAGAGTTAAAATTCGCTGTGGCCTTAAAAATCCTGAATCTTTCCATTGGTAATCATCCAGATGTGCTTCATCAATCAAGAGATGTTCATCAGTGGAGTAGAGAAACCAAAATTTTCAACTTTGTTTTGCATGAATTTGACTCATACAGGGCTGCAGAACAGTATATATCAAGGCGACACTTGAACTCTGTGGTTGAACTTAGTTTGTTGATCTCTGTCATTCGATATCATGAGATGCTCTACAGTTGCCAGGGTTAGAACAAAACCCAGAAAGCCAGTAACAGTTTACAGTATTTATTAACAAAACAAACAAACAATTTTTGAAATATTTGCCATCACAAAACAGCATATGTTATTAGCCCTTTGGTACTGTGTGACTTGATGAGAATTTCCCCCTGCTTAGGACTGCTTTTCACAGCTGCTCACATTTCTTAAGATGTATTATCAATGGTGTAACACAGAATTTGGATGTTTCTGCTCTGAGAAAAAGTAACTCCAATTGTATTATCTTTCCTTACTTTGTAATGAATCCATTCTTTTTCCTCTCCCATATCTATGTCTTTTTCTCCTCTTTGAACAGTTCAGAATGTATTTATGATGCTTCTAGTGCTTCTTTTGTGAGAAATTTCAACAGCTTCTGCAATATTTGAGACGGTGGTCTGAGGACATGTAAACAGGGATCTATTTTAGCAAAAGCCCTTGCACCGGGTAAAAGGGAAACAAACTGAATTAAGTTTTGTCCTCATTCTCGTCAGGATTAATTTTGCCATTGTTTTCAAAAGGTTTATTCATTGTTTGAGATATATATTCCACCAGGTTTGGGGGGGAGATGCTACCTGCATTTGTCTGAGCCTGTAAATTTGACAGGCAATCCATTTCTAGGCAATTCCTTAACTCTTTTGCTCCATGTCCCAGATGGAAGCAAATACGCCAAATCAGTGATGCTTAGCACATGCAGAATTGTTTCTATTTGTCCTTGACAGGATTATTTTTTTTCAGGGATATCCATTTCCTTCACTATCTACTTATTAGCAAAATCTAAGCATCTTTATCCATTGGCTCCATCCAAATGCAAGTAGAGGGAGCCTGAGATATCTAAGGCATCACTGTTTCTACTGACATCACAGCCAGCATCTACTCTTGCTTAGCCTTCTGCCAGCTACAAGAAGCTAAAAACTCCAAAATGCAACAAGTTCCAACCCTTAATCTGGTGTTTTCTAGATTATTCAGAAGCCAAAGTTAGTTCTCACAGAATGGTCTTAGGTCTCAGACAGAATAGTCTCAAGACATGCAATCAATCTATACAAACAGTACAGTTTCTGATGCAGGTTTTTTCTTGACTCCAATGTCTGGTAAAGAAAAGTTTCACAGTTAAATACACTTGCCATCTGCACAGTACAATAAATCAGAGATCCCATTGCTAAAAATGTCTCCTGCAAATATCTCTTTAAATACATTTGTTGTCATAGTTTTAAAACCCTGACTTCTTTTTGATATGTCCAGATCCCTTCTCCAGTGGAATTTCCAAATGTCTCTGCTGGTTATCTCTTTCTAATATATCTAACAGAGAAATGATGTTGGACATCGACTGGGCTCGAGAGACGGTTTAAAATTTAGCATCCCTTTCCCTAAAAGACAATGTATGGGTATTCTTACTGCTCCATCCATCTTTCTCTTCCCCCCGGGTGACTGGGAAGGACCATCCCATTTGGCTCTGACCCTCCACTCCTGCTACTGTTGTTGATATTGCTGCTGACTCTCTGTTGTCATGATTGATGTCTTGATGACAGGCACATAAATCATGCTTGTTCATAATGGTTAATGTTGGTATTTGCATGTATTAAGCATGTTTTAGCTCTGAAACACTTAGCACCATGTGTGCTGCGTTCACTCTGCTACCTCAGGGCCTTGGAGGGAGGGAATGGAGCTTGCCATTTATAGATATTTTTATTTGGGCAGTGGGGAGAGCAGAGACCATTGTTAAAAACCCATCCAGATGAACAGGAATGAACTTTGCAGCTGCAGCACAATTTGCTCAGACTACAAGACCCTACAGGATATATTGTCTGGCCGACAGCATGTTGTCAGCTGCAAACAAAGATGTTACTGCAGTATCACTGGATTTTGAACCATGTGCAGAGGTATGAGTGCAAAAGAAAGATGTTTCTTAAACCCAGAGGCATTTAATGTTTTACACAGCCTTTTGTGGATACCTGGCTTTTTACAGATGATTTTTGAAGAAGGTGCAATTCCGATTTCATAGATTTTATCAGTATAATCTGTTTTCCCGCCTGCTGGTCCAAAACAACCAAGAAACTGTTCTTATTATTTCATAATATAATTATCAGTCATGGATCCTATATTTCTGTCCTCTCCAAGAGTTCTCTGAAGGGAACAATTTGTCCCAGAATTTGGCAGCCTGGACAGCCTACAGTTTTTACGAATCCTCCTGACGGGAATGATGTTTTGGCAGCTGATGGAATCACAGAGGTATGTGAAAGTCAAGACAGAAGAAAATCCAGGCCCAAACCTCCAAATCTGCAGAGAGATTGTCCCGTTGGGGATCTCCAATTTTTTGATAGCCCAGGTCATGAAGGCAACCTGTGACCCTTCCCATGCAGTTGTAGAAAAGAAAGTTAATGGCCTGAACTATTTTCCCCTTTGTAGACAAAGCTGTTTCCTTTGCAAAACTAGAATTGGCTTTATCCATTTGTGATGATAGTCATTAGTTGTACTTTTTTGCCATGAAACTGTTAACACAGTCGCTGGCATAGTTTTCAGCTTTGCACTATTCCAAAAGATACTCTGCAGATCTTGCAGCTTAAGGCAGGTCAGATATCATTTTCACATGACCATGTTTTCATGATTTAGTATCTAGCTTCTTTTTAGACATTATTAAGGAATTTGTATAAGATTTTAATTTTCTAGAAACCACCCTAGTATTAAAAGAGAAAAAAAATTCTAATATGGTAAAACATTGCAGTATGGATCCTATTTTAAGTAAGCATTTTTCAAACAAACAGCAGAAGCTGTGGTACAAGTACAGAAGAGGCACACGCATTTCAAAAAAATGGAAAATAGCTTTCTGGACATTTACATTCTATAGAGATAATTTTTTTTCAGAGGGTTACATTTTTCTAAGCCAATTTGTAAACATACTCATCACTCCATAGTATTTTTCCATTAAGTAATGGGTTACATGGCAGAGAAAAGTAGTCATCAAAAGTCCTTATGATGAAATAGGTCCATATCCTCTGCCCCTGGGAATTGAACCCAAGCCCTTTGGCATAGCAGAGAGCAGTGATTCTTGTAAATGTCAGTGCTGATTAATTAGGGGCCTGGCCTGAACATACCTATTGAAGTAAAGCTGTCATTTATTTCAGGGGGATTTTGCTTGATCAAAATGAAATGCTCAAATATTACATAGGTAAAACTATGTGCTGATTTTGGCTGGGATGGAGTTAATCCCTTCTCAGTAGCTGGTACACTGCTGTGTTTTGGATTCAGAATGACTGTAATATTGATAACACTCTGATGTTTTTGTTTCTGCTAGGTTGTGTTTATCTTAAATCAAGGACATTTTCTTTCTTATGTCTCATGGTCTGCCAGTGAGAAGGTACATAAAAGAAATGGGAAGGAGCATAGCAGGGACAGGTGACCTGAACTAGCCAAAGGGATATTTTGCTCTATAGAATGTCATGCCCAGTATATAAACTGGGGAGGTGAATTACCCAGGGGGCTGATCTGGGTTGGGGAACAGGGGTTGGCATTGCTTTGTGGGTGGTGAGCAACTGTATTATGCACCACTTATTTTGTTTTGTTGGGGGTTTTTTTTGTGTTTTTCTTTCCCTTTTTATTGCCCATTAGTATTTTATCTCATTTTGTTCTCAATTATCAAACTGTTCTTATCTCAACCTATATATTTTACTTCTGTTTCTCCGCCCCATTCCACCAGGGCAGGGGAAGGGGGGAGGAGTGAATGTGAGCAGCTGCGTGGTTCTTGGCTGCTGGTTGGGGTTAAACCATGACAAACTAACACTGAATTTAGAAAATACTAGTTCTGAAATAATGAAGGACCATACTTCAAAGAAATCTTTCTCAGAAAAAATGGCACATGAACCATACTCTAGAGACCAAGACTATGGATTTTTTGTTAGGCTCATTCAGACTAAATGCATTGCTATTGCACCAATATGAAGACTGTGTCCTAAGACCTTTTGGTTTGCAAAAGCAATATTTTCAGCTGCAAGAAATGGTATGTTTCTTTGTTACCTTCTCCTGTTCATTTCCAGGGTGCTTACAGACTGTTAAGAGTGTTTTAGTAGGAAGCATGACATTTTTCATATTAAGTGACAATTAAGGAACAGGAGGGAATCTTGGGTAGGTGAGATGAGGAAGTGGGAAACTTACACTGTGAATTCTTAGGCAACAAAGAGATTATTGGAGGAAATCCCAAGGTTGTTTTTAAAAAGGGAGATAGAGAAAGGGAATAAGAAAGTGAAGCATTATTATGCTGTCATCTTAAAAATTATGCAGTTGTTCTGATAGCAATAGTAAAATGTTAGCCAAGGTGAATGTGCTTTTCTTTTTTTACTATAAAAACTCTGACTGGTTTTTGACTAACAAGTCTTATAAAGACCTCACGGAGTAAATTTTCTTAGCATCTTCCTGTGATCAACTGAACATGGTAAGTGTAGACATAGGACCTCCATCAGGATGAAACTTCCTGGCACATCTGTGAGAGGTACTAAGTAAGTTCAAAGATTATACAAAATTGGGAGGAGCTGAGAGGCCCTGAAGAGAGACCTAGACAAACTGAAAGGCTGAGCAATCACTTGGCTAATGAAGTTTAACAAGGGCAAAGGGCAAGTGCCAGATTCCGCACTTGGGACTAGGCAACCCTGGATGTACATACAGACTGTGGAATGAGATGCTGGAAACTGATGCTGCAGAAAGGGTCCTAGGGGTTCTTGTTGATGTCAAATTGAATATGAGTCAACAGTGTGCTCTGGCAGCCAGGAGGGCCAACTGTGTCCTGGGGTGCATAAGGCACAGCATCACCAGTCTGTCCTGGGAGGTGATTGTCCCTCTCTACTCAGTCCTGGTGTGGCCTCACCTCAAATACTGTGGTGCAGTTTTGGGCATGACAATATAAGAAAGATATAAAGTTCTTAGAGAGGGTCCAAAGAAGGGAAACAAAGATGGTGAAGGGCCTTGAGAGGAAGCCATACAAGGAGTGGCTGAGGTCACTTGGTCTGTTCAGTCTGGAGAAGAGGAGACTGAGGGGAGACCTCATATAGTGGTGGGGACTGTGCTCTTCTCTCTGGCAACCAGTGACAGACCCAAGGGAATGGCTTGAAATTGCATCAGGAGAGGTTTAGGCTAGATATTAGGAAATGGTTCTTCACTCAGAGTGTCTGGGCACTGGAACAGGCTCCTCAGGTATGTGGACACAGCACCAAGCCTGACAGAGTACAGGAAGCATTTGGACAACACTCTCAGGAGCACGGTGGGATTGTTGGGTGTTCTGTGGAGGGCCAGGAGTTGGACTTTGATGATCCTTGTGAGTCCCTTCCAACTCAGAATATTCTGTGACTCTGTGATCTTTCCTTTAAATCTGGGGACATTTTAAATAGTATGTTTTTGTTATATTTTAAGCTGATTTCTATCTCCCTGAAAGCATTTGGATACATATCCTTACACAAAACAGTTTCACAGAGGTGCAAAATATTTTAAGACACCTCAGAAACATTCTTCCCTGGATTTGCCAATAGCATAAGGATTCAGCAGATGGCAGGATGTGGCCACTTCAAGACAGCCAAGAATCTGGGCCTCCACCCTCTTTTCTGAGCATGTGTAACCAAGCTGTCTGTCTGTCAGACGGTGGGAGAGAGACCAGTGTGGGAACTGCATGTACTATTGGAAAGCTTTTTAATGACTATCACTGTCATAATTAAGAAATTATCTTTATGAATTTAAACAGAGGCCCCTCTTATGTGCTGCATGAAATTCTTACTTTGCATGTCTGGAAATCATAGAATATTTCTTTGCACTGGTTAGGAACCCACAACTTAGCACACACATTCTGGCAAATATGAAAGGATTTTTTTATGATCCATTAAGATTAAGAAGAACATGCACCCATTGCCAACAAGCACACCATCTAATCAATTTTGCATTCCATTATTCTGTTTCACACTATTTTTGATGGGAAAATTCCACTGGGTGGGCCGTCATCCCTTTTATAAATTAAGGAATAAAATAAACAAACAAATAACCCACTCACAACCCAGACTCATTCTAAGGCTCAGAAGGTCCTTATATATTAAATGACTGCATCCCAAAGCAACATCTATTTTGTTCAAGCGATTTCAAGGAAAATTAATGGCAGTTGTGCACATTTGGGATGGTAAGGATAGACCCAGAAATATGACACTATTGCCTGTTTTTGATGGATTTGAAAGGCTTGCAACTCAGCTTCCTATCAGGGGAGAAATCAGTGACACAAAATATCTTAGAATAATTTATTTATACTGTGTACAACAGGCACTGAACATAGGTGGCCATAGACCACATGCAGGCAAAACCTTATTTAGAAGTCTTAACCCAAATGCCACTTTCCAGTTCTCAGGAAATAATTCTCACCAAGAACTAAATCTAATCAAAGAGCATAAGATAGTTTGAACTCCTTGGTTGTTTACAAAAGCTCCCCCATAAACTTGAATCACTGGAAACTAACAGTACAACATTCCTTGAAAGTGCATGTATTCCACATAGACTAAGAAAAGGAATGTGTAAGATTATGTTTAACATGACCACCTGATGACTCCTACTATAACAAAAGAGATTTTATATTTTAAATGGTCCTTAGGACTCTTTGACTTTAGTGGTAGCAAGTTGTGTGTTCCGTAAAGGATTAAAGACCCAAGCCCACTAACAAATAGGATCCAAAAGTGGCCAGCATGTAGCCCCCAGATGCAGTTCTGTTGCCATGAATATTGTATATCAACAGAGGTGGGATTGACCTGACCAAATCCAGTCATCCGCACTGCAGGAATCTGTATCTGAGTTTATGGCCAGCACTCCCTTTTTTGCACATGAAGAGAAACAGTTACTTCTAAGGTGACAGTCATGTCATGCTGAAGTAAATGACTGAACTAGGCCTGATCAGTCTTTACTGGCAATAAAAAAGTCTTGGAAAGAAGACTGGCTGTAGCATGGTTTTGTATGTTGCAGAGGCATACATTTGTGTGAGATGAATCCCACTGCTTGTGTTTGGGCAGTTTTCACATAGACAACTAGCCCAGTTTTGACAGTAATGAGCTGCTCATCACCTAATTTAACTCAAGCAAGCTCTAAAAGCAAGGTGCCACTCAAATCCTGAAGGAGGTACAATGCTAGGAGTATACTCTCTGGGAGTACCAATATACTCCAACAACAGAAGAATCTTGACAAAATATTGCTATCTTTTCTTTTGTTCAAAACCCTAGGCAAGTGCTCTCATTGAGTATGCAACTGTGACTATTGCCCCTCTGGCAGAGGGTTGCCCTTCACCCTGTAAGATTTCAGAATGGCATCTCCCTCCTTCTCCAGGAACACCCTTACCCTGTTCACAGGGCTCTGTCCCTCTTGCTGAAGATGTTCTGTCAGGCCAAAAGATTAAAACATTTATTGAGCCAGAAAGAAAGAGCAGGTGTGACTCTGATATTTGACTGCTAGTGATTAAGGACTTAAGGGAACAGGAGAAGGGAGAATTGAGTGAATTTGGTTACAGGCAGTTCTGTGAGAACAGTTTTACTGTTTGGCATGAGATATATCTTGTATAAAGTGTATGAAATACACAAACAAGAAAAGATATTTCTCACAGGAGGAAAAGCATTTCTCTTGAGTAAAGGAAATCAGAGGTAATGCTGTAGTTTTCCAGCCCACGTAATTTTTAATAAAATTTACAGGTGAATTTTTTTTTGGTGAACCCTAATGTGACAGGAGGCAGTCAAATCTGACAGCGTAAAACTGGAGTAAACCAATGACAAATCTGCCCAAAGCAGTTTAGACATTTAACTGAATCTACATTTATACAGTAAGGATGAGATTGCTGTGAATACAGCCTACATAGTTGAGAATGCTTTGCATGTGTCCTTTGAATTTCAAGAGCAGAAAGTAGGAGTCCAGTTTATTAAAGCTGATAAGGGAGGTGGAAGATTTTGTAGGAGTGTGCTTGAGCTTGCTGACCTCTCACAGACTTCCTTCAGTTAACTTTCCTGTATGTCTCCAGATCCCAGAGGCTTTGGAGCTCAATTTTTAGACTGCAGTAAAGTATTTAAGCAAATATTTTAATAGCTTTTCAACTCTTGTTCAAACACATGCATTGCTCAGCAGCAGTTCAAGGGTTAATAAAAACACACAAACATAATTTATTATAAATTTGTGCTTAATGTGCAGAATAAAGACATTCTCAGTAACACTAGCTATTCTGCAGCTCATACAACATAAAAAGAAGAAGTTTATGTTGCATATGAATTATGAAAACATAACATTTCTCTGCTGCTTTGCACTGGAGGATCTCAGTTCACTTTCTGCCAGGAAGAACAACATTCTCAGAAGTGTCCCTTCATGTTAGGGCTGATTTTACTCCACACCTGGTGACTGCACAACCCTAATTTTCACAGTGAAGGAGACTTTTATATTCTCCCTGGACATTTAGTTCTTTCTGTGGAACAAAAGAGTCCTATTCGCCTCGAAATTTGACATCTAGAAATTATAGCATTCAAAATCTATGATGAATTCATATTCCTATAATGTTAGTTAGTAATCGGATCAGTAAAACCCTGTTAACTATTACATCAATTTTAGCAAGCACTGAAATGCAGCATGGCAGTGTCTGGAAAGAATGTAGAAGAATGCTGCATGGGAATGCAACTGCTTGGGGAATAAGGCACAGTGTTTTGAACCAAGTTTGATTTTGTTCTGGACAGAAGGGTAAGTATTACAAAATTTCGTTCAAGAACTTTAATGACTTTGTCCCATCTACCTTCATGAGGTGGTCACTACTAGTTACTAGGTCACTAGGTAGTCTACTACTAGTCACTTCAATAGGATCCTACTGCACATGGTTTATGAAGTAAGTGGAAGGGGTTTACACATACGGGAGAAGTAGGTGAACCTCAAAAGCACAAAGGCTCACGTGAGTTGTATAAATGCCTTTGCTGTATACCGAGGGGTTGGCATCTCATGGGAGCATTCTTATAAGAGGTCAGATTGGATAGCAAGAACTGAGTGAGCAGCTGCTCTTGTAATATCTCAGAAATTCCTCTTTTTTTCTCCCAATTATTGAAATTCAGGAAAGACTGAGCTTTGAATTTAAAAGCAAGATAGAAGTTCAGAAGTGTCTTCATTTTGTCCAATTTGGCTTGGTAATCTCTCTCTTTTAATGAGTGTATATTTCTTCATTTTGTATGGGCTGGTGGCTTTTATACTAACTAAACAGTCCTGTTTGTTAGTTCTCTCTGATGGAGGTATTCCCAAACTAAAAGGCAGATTCAATTTTAATGTAGTTTAAATCAGTACAGCTCTCATTATGTTGTCTCAAAAGATTAAACCCAGAGCTCTAGATTAAAATAAACCTCAAGCCTGAAGCAAATGTGGGCAGAATTTCAAACTTGGTTTTATCCACTTTTAATTTTTTAATTTAAGTTTTAAGTCACAGCTTAAAAATCTATTGGTTTGTTGTTTCATATGTATAAAATCTGTTGTGCTACAATGGCTTAAGTACATATCACATGCTAGTCAGATGTATCCCCTAAGTCATTTATATATACTCTGCAAAGTTTATTCTATGCAGACCGTTTATATTCACCTCTGTTAATGACAGAAATTTAACTAATAAACAAAGGACCTGTACTCGCAGATAGTTTAAACCAGGCATTTTTAAACTAAACTCCAATTTATAATTCCCTTACCTTTGTCCTGGAACAAGATAGCTAAACTTAAGCAAATAAAAATTGTGTAATGTTAATGTCTAATTTCCTAGGTAGCTGAGATGAAAATTTTAGACTGAAATGATGTTGTATGACATATGAACAACAGCCTGGCTAAACAGAGTCTTTTCCTTCACTCTTGGCTGGCTGGATCAACTCTTTGATGAATTCAGTAACAACACAAATGATTATAATCACCACTATGCTAATTTTGCATGACTGGAATTTTGCTGGCCTTGATTACTTTATTTCTGATTTACACCAGTGTAAGATTACTGAGGAGCTGAGAATCTCAGTCCTTGTTAGTGTAAACAGGTGTAGCTTTAATGAGAGGATTATAGTCATGTACCTGTAAACAAAGAAATAAAAAGTTATTCTATTTGCTTCTAATCTTAGATTTACTGTTTACACTGTCTATTTAAATAAGAAAGTTATGTATAATTCCATAAATAATAAACAGACATTCCAAGTCCTTTGCCAGGAGAAGTATACTTAGCAAAAAGAAGGAGTGTTGAAGTCCACCTGTAAAATTATTTGTTCCTACAAGCAATAACAGGCATGTGTTCTACATCATATTTGGGCCTAGTCTCTGCGGCCCAGAACCAAAGTAAACACATTTTTTCTGATGTAATTGTTTATTCTAGTTGAATTAGTTCAACACAGTCATAACTGTGAGAAACATTTTATTTGGACCAGCTCTCAACCAGAGCTCAGAGAGGTTGCCTACCTGGCAAACCAGCAACAGTAGCTTGTTTTCACAAAGTCCTCCAAGTTTTGTACTCAGAGGAGCATATAAAAACATTTTAAAGCATGGGTTGTGGTCCTTCTCCAACTGACACTTGAGTAAATCAGAAATAACTGCAATGAAGTCAAATGCTGCTCTCCTGGTATATATGAGATGGGCTTTATGTTCCACTCCCTTGCTCTTTTCCACTCTGATGCATTTAGCACTTAGAGGAACATACTCACATACTGTTTAGGCACACACACCACAGTTTTTTTCCTTCTCCCTTCGTTTCCTTAGTGCAAGTGTTGGCCATCAGATGAATGTGTAGCAGTAGTAACAATAACTTCCCACTAACAATAAATTCCCACTAGCAGAATACTTCACTGGAAATGCCTGCATTGCACTAGCTACTCCTGTGGAATGATAAAACTACTTTCACACTTAACTATCCTTATTTACATGCCTAAAAAGGGAGGGAAAGTAAGAAAAGAGTGCAAAGTTTTTCACCCTGCACAACAGTAGCATGTGCTTTATACAAGATACATTTTTGAAGAAAAATGTGTACAGTTACAATGGCAAGATTTTTTTTCAAAATTTTAAAAGCTCAGCATAAGCTTCCAGATATGCTAAACTCAACAAAGCTGTCTGTTTTGACTTTGGGAAGCTCATTAAGTTTTAGGAGGATTAAAGCCCTACATGCCTCTGTAGATAAGTATATTAAATAAGCCACGGGTAAGCAACTAAGGTTGGGAAACATGGGAGTAAATATATAAAGATGCTGATTGACTAAAACTATTTGCAAAATTGAGGTGTTATTTTATGTGCATTTTCAGGTACAAATCAGATTACACAATTCAATTTATTCTGTATTTCTGTGGGGTTTAAATATGGAAGTTACAACTTTTTAATCTTAAATTGTATATTTTCTTTTGTTACATATACAAAAAGTTCTTATTCTTTTCAAGGGGCAGTCAAAACTCAAAGTTTTCCAAACTAGGTTTTTTACCAGATTCATGAAAAAGCTCCCTGTAATTCTAGTACAAGTTATTATTATTCAGTCCTTTCCTATTATACATAGAGATCTGTTACTCATGCAACTAAAGTAAACATAAGAAGATTCAGATTATTTCTTACCAGCAATGGAAGAGACAAATGGAAAAAGAGAAGCAGAAGGTCAGAAAAGAAGTGACAGAGAATAAGGGACCAGCTGTAAGTCTAGGCGCTGGCAATGTGCTTTTGTCATATTTTAGCAATGACCAAACAAAGTGCAGGAGCAAGAGCAGTTAGTAACAGGAGTTTTCAGTGGCAGGTAAAGTGTGATTGCCTGAAGATTGAACATCTTGTCACAGAACATCTAATTGAGCACTCTCACTGACACAATGTGTGCACATGGAAGGGAACTAATGTAGCATATCTCTATCTAGTATTCCCAAGTGATCCTCAGAAAGTCATCCAAATATTTAAAAGATAAGCAATGTCTTCCTTCTTTTTTTTTACATATACAAATAACTAATGCTGAAAGCTATCTTTCTTCTGTTTCTTATATTGTTACACAGGTGGTTCATTCATTGAAAACACCTTCTGCTGTTTCAGATAAGTTATTGTACAAACAAACAATGGAAACCTCTGCCTTGGCAACTGGAAAAAAAGATCCCAGCCATTGCATTTGTAAGGTTTCTCCAGCTTTACTCACTCTTTTCAATCAAATCCTTCTGTGAATCAAAGAGAATTAGCCATAAGCCATTTTAAACAAAAGATGTACATCTGGAAAGAGATTACCTAAGCACAAATGCACAACAGAAACCTGCAAGTCACAAAATGATAATCTTTGCATTCTTAAAGTCTTAAGCCAAAATGCTTTGTTTGCATTGTAACTTTTCTGTTTGGGCCTCTTTTGACTATATTATTTCATGAAATGCACTCATTCAACATATGAAGGGAAATCTGTTTCTAGATGTTTAGCTGGATTGAGCAGTCCATTAGTTCTCATACTCTGGGCCATTATGATATTCTCTAGTGTAGATGTGGCATTAGCCAGTATCAAATCAGTCTTTGTGTTTGCAATTTCTCTTTTAAAAACATCTTTCATTTCTTGTTAGTTTTTCACTCAATCAATAGAAGCTACTTATGCACAGAATATAAGGCTTTCAGTACTACTTCTAACCTGATTTTCTTAGGGGATTAACAGCAGAATCCAGACTATTTAACTTCTGTCTAAAACTCAAGCATCTAAAAGTAGCAGACTCCACTCTTCCTTGCTGAAAGTCTCTTAGCAAGTTTTACTGCTCATGCAATGCCAGGGATTGCTGCTGGAACACAATGCTTAACTCTTCCCCACACAGTGATCTGAGATAGTACAGTCTAAATTTTGCCTGACTTCTCCTGTGAAACTAAAGTTAGTGTGCTGAGAACTGGAACTAACAGAAGTTGATGGAGATAGGAAGGGGAATGAATTTATAAGCAAATGCATTGAATAATAAGGAAGAATACAAACACATGAAGAATAGCCAAAATCTGGAGTTCTTTATTGTGTCAGGAGAGAGAAATAGAAAATGCTGGTTCTCCTTGCAAGTCCTGAGTCGCCTACACCTTTCTCCAGGGAGAGCCCAGGCAACTTAGGCAACTGGTTTAGGTTTGCCTAAACCTAGGAGTAATTGTCTGTGTACATAGCTGATTGTCCTCTCTGTTAACTTTTGATTTTGATGACACGGTTTCAACCACTTTTTATATAACTTTCAGAGAAGAAGTTCCAGTATGCATTGTGAAAATAGACATCTGGGAAAAGGTGAGATGCTTTATCAGTGCTGCTGAAGGAAAATATGTGGTGTAAACTCAGCTTTCACTAGAAACCAGAGAAAAGCTACATCTGCACAGTGCTTATAATTAGTCACTGGAGGATGCAGAGTCCTCTTCTCTGAGGACTATGTGATGTCTAGTGAATTTTTTTCTCACTTTGGAACAGTCACAGCATCTCTCCCCCATGTAGATTGTCTAACAACAACCAAGAGTAAATAAATGCTGCACCATTTGTATATTTCATCTAAAACTGTCAGCCTACCACAAAACACAAACCCATGAAAAAAAAAGGGTCAATTTTTTTGGCTATCATGAAATGACTTCTCAAGTACTTCAACCACATTTCTTATAATGAAAAAGAAAACCTTTTTTTTCAATTAGAAAATGATTAATTGAAAAAAAATGGAGTGAAATAAAAAAATTGCAAAAGGAGAATATTTGCAAATGGAGAGATTGTCTTCTGGGGAGGCAATAAAAAGGAAGGCATAACACATTGATGGAACTGTACTACTGGGACTGACATACTCAGCATTGGTAAAGCTGTTTTCGTAGTGAAAACTAGGATATTTCACCTTTTGCTACACTGAGTTTAGCAGTCATAAGCTGGACTTTACTCATGTGAAGAGGCTAATGCAGGATGCCTCTCACAAACAATACGTTGCAGTAATACAGAAATTCCAAAAGAGCTGGAAGGGCAGTGGTGGTTTTGCATGACGCTTAAACATCTGAAGGATTTTGTTCCATCATAATCCCTCCTCAAATTCAGCTGTTTCAATGATGAAGAAGAAGACTAGGAGAGGGCACACATTTGATTTTAAATAGAATAAAGTAAAAACTGGCTTAGGGAGAGTCACAAGATCAATGCTAAGATAGCAAAGAAACCTTTAAAATAAATGCCAGGAATAAAATATATTTGCAAATGTTATACATGTATGGTGATGGGCTCTTGCTAAAATAGGCAAGGGAAAAGAATCTCATTTTCTTTGCATTTTATTGAGAAGGGCAGCCAGAAGTACTCCCACATGCTCCAGGGCTGGAGTAGCACCAATGTCAGAGCTTAGACTGGAAATCCGTTGGAGTCTCTGTTTTTCCACAGGCCAACTGTACAAGTTTTACAGGAGTACAAAATGAGCTTCATTCCATTCTTCCTCCAGGTCTCAAAAGACATTGAAAAGAGTTAAGAAGGGTTCACCAAGGAGTGTGCAGTAGCACCTTACATAAAGAGGAAAAAGCAAGGAAACCACTGCTTGTGCAATTAAATAACATTTTACCTCTTTGGGGACATTCTGCCATGGTTTTCTTAACTCTGTCAGCTAGCCTGCTCCCAAATTTGAGATAGCCTGGCCTCCTAATCAAAGTGCCTGATTTCCTAGTACAGTCTGTGATAAGAATGGTTGCATTTGGATGACTCTAGAGAGAGGTTCTGTCTGTGTGACTTATATACCCGTAGGAGAAGAAAGAAATTAATCTGGGAACTGTAGTTTACTAGGCCCAGGACATTCAGAGAGAAGTTCAGAACTTATTTTAGGTGAACTGGACACCCTTACATGTTGATCAGAGGCCCATACTTTGCATCTCTCTTCACATATTCTGTCAGAGTTGCATGACTTTGTGTTAGTCACAGTCAGAGCACTGAAATGTTTGAAGACCTCACTGAATTAATTTACTCAATGCATCAAATGATCCAGCAACTGATTTTGTGTTTAGTATTTGTTTCTATAATGGAATCTCATGTACATATATTATCACTGCTATGGCTTCTTGGATTAATTAAAGGGGATTACTCTCTTTTCCATAATATTTCTTGATTTTGTAGCAAGTAGCTAACTTGGTCCCCTGGAGTCATGTCTCTTTATGCATCTGAGACATCTCATAATACATCTGAATGCACTGATCAATTTTTTTGAAATGCATTCGCTCCACTGAAGTTAAATTTTATTATGTATATACCAGGTGGATAAGTGTTTTTAAGAAACTGCTTTTGCAGTTGTGCTTTTGGTGATTGTTTTCCTTCCGGATTTATATTCCACATACCATTGTTTATTAATGGAGAGACAAAAATGCAAAGATGTGAAGATCCTGCCCTTTCCTTAGTGCTCATTTTGGAGCTGTGTCAGGGGTATACTGAACAGCCTTGTTTCAAGTCATGAACTTATGAACTGATGATTTTATGAAATACAGCTCTTACTGCAACTGTAATATAATCCTTATTCCCTTCATCATGCAATTTTTCTGCAAGTTTAGACCTTGCCTTATTTCCCTGTAGGGTGACATGGATGTACATGCCCACTTCCATCTGCTGTACATTGTGGTAACCATCAAGTGATCAGACAGGCAGTTAGTAAGTATAAGCAGCTTCTGCTGAAATCAGTGTCTGAATACTTTTGCTTGGCAGTGAGTGCATGATCTAGTCCCAGGGTAACAATGTGTTTGGTCTTCTCATCTGCTTCCTGACAGTTGACTGTAAGTTTGGTTTCAAACTTCTTTTCTTTCCATGTTAGAGAGTGAACTGGGCAGCCATTTGCATTTCCTTTTCTGCATCCAGAGTAAAGATAAGCTGCTATTAATTTATGAGGGTCTTGTCTGTGAAATTAATTCATTTCCATCAGCTATTCCTTTTACTTGTTCAGGGGTAAAACTATTTTCCCACAGAAAAAAGTTAGTAAGAAGTGATATAAAAAAGGATATCAGCGGTAGATCCAGCGGACAGCCAGCTTCATTCATTTAGGTCCACTATAGAAACAGAACTCAGTGTAATAAAGTATATACCCAGTTCTATGATGTTGATAGAGGAAAAGCAGACTGGAAACCCTCATCTGGGTGGTCAGGCAGGGACGAGAGAGGTGGTGGGGATCACCAGGTGGCGCTGGAAGATGCAGCCTGTAGAGCCGTCAGGCTGTGACTACTGCTCAGCTCTCGCTTGCCTCTAGATGAAGGCTGTTGTTTGAAAAGCTGTAAGGAGACCCATCAAAGTTGCATTCTTCTGCAACTGACACTGAAGAGCTCTTCTGAGAGGTACTGTTTCCTAGTCAGTTGGGTTTGAGTGAAGGTTTCAGAGAATTAGAGAATCATAGAAATTTTCAGATTAGAAGAGACCTTACAGATGATCCAGTTCCAATCTCCCTGCCATGGTCAGGGACACCTTTCAGCTCAGAGCTCCATCCAACATGGCCTTGAACCCTTCCAGGCTTGTGTATCCACAGCTTCTTTGGGCAATCTGTGCCAGTGCCTCACCACTCTCCCAGTAAAGAATTTGTTCCTAATATCTAAATGAAACTTTATAGTTAAGCCTCTCAGTTTGAAACCATTCTTCCTTGCTCTATCACCATATGCCCTTTAAACAGTTCCTCTACAAACTTCTTGTAGGCTCCCTCTGGGTGCTGAAGGGTTGCAATAAAGTCACCCAAGGGACCATGTCTTGCTTGGGTGTTCAGCATCCTGCTGATGGTATAGGCCTTGGGTGGGAAACCTACAGCCCTGCTCAGAGCACTCAACAGGTCATCAGTGAGCAGCAAACCTTGGAGTCTGAGCTATAGATTCGCCTGCTTGAGCCTGACTGTCTTGCTGGTACAGTTACCTAACAATTAAATATAAGTGGTTGAAAATATTGGCTCACATTTAACTGAATAAATTCTGTTCAATTTTATGATTAGACTGTATTGCGTTGTATAACTATATGGGGCTATACATTAGTGCTTTTTAGTTGGCGATATCCCAAAACTCCTTGTAGCCTCATAATTATGTCGGAGACTTCTTCTGTGCATTGAAATAACACAATTTCAGAATTAAAAGAAAAAAAAAGGGAAAACCAAAACAAAACCCCAAACCACCAGTGACTGAAAAAAACCCACAACAGAACTGTGCAGAATATTTGGGGCCAAAAGTTGAGAAAACTGTTTATTTCTTTGAAACTATTTAGAATCACTAGAGTTGAGATGACTTTCCCTCTCATATATGAGTTCTTGAGGATATTTTTTCATGTTTGATTTTCAATTACAAATGTATTTTCCATTATTTTTTTTGGTGTTGTTGTTTAGAAACATATTTTGGGGAAAAGTCAGATAGAAATCTGAAAGTATCATCCTTTTCTTCTGTTTGAAAAAATGGATAGCATTCATTTATTTTTAACCTTTCATAGCAAATGATTACTGTTTTGGCTAGCTGTAACATTTAAGTATAACAGAATCCTGATAGGACTTAAAAGTTAATGTATTTCTCTTCTTTATTTCCCATTCCCTAAGAGTTTGCAGATTCTCTTCTGGTCACAGTTGGTTGGGGAATATGATTTCAACATTAGCACACTAAGAAAAAGTGCCACCTCTTGCATTACTAAAATCACTCCCTGCAGCCTCTGGAGATCTTTATGACCATGACCCAGCTTGATCCGGTTTAGCTTGTAAACTTTGCTAGGATCACAGCTCAAAGGGCTATGGTAGATGTACTGTCTGATTTTAACTCCTTGATGACCTCAAAGATGTTCCTGCATACTGATATACACATACCTATCTGGGGCTGTATCCAGTAAGGTGCAGAGCAAGATGGCTCTGCTCCAGCAAAGCACTTACTGAACTACTCAGCATGGAGCCAAGAGGGAGGTATTGCAACGTGACTGCATTGTGAATTGCATTCAGATTTATGGCTAGAGTTGGTCTGAGAATGAGGATAAGTAATCCAGAAACGGTGTTTATTTTACATTGAAAGTGGGCGTTCACAAAGGTTTGCTTAGTCTAACAGAGTCACTCCCAAAGGTTCCCAGGGAAGCCCACCTTGCTACTCTCCCTTTAAGGGGTGCGTCTGGAGACATTAAGCTTGTGATGATAAAGTGAAGTTTTATGAATACTCTCTAAAATGTCATGCAAATTATATTTTTCCAGCCTGCTCCAATTCTTGAACTCTGGGTAATGTTTCTGAAAGGTTCTAAAGCATTCATAACATTTTTGAATGTGTTATTGTTTCTCTTAATCCTCAGGTGGATTTTGTAGTATCTGGAACCAGGTATGTTGCTGAACCTTGCTTTCAATGCTGTTGTTAAAGATAGTTTTATCCTTGCAAGTTTTCTATTGTTCCTCCAGTTCACTGACTGAGATATGTCACTGACATGTCTATGTATCATATGATGCTGATTCTTTCAGTGATATTCTGGTAAAGATGATGGAATTTTCCAAGTTGTTAAAGTAGTTATGCCTTTCAGCAGATTTACCTCAGACAAATACAGTGACAAAGTTTGTGCTGAACAAGTAAAGAGCAAGCTAGTAATATGAATAGTGAGTATACAGCAAATGTGTAATGTGGATGAGAAAACAGGTTAAATTGATGACCCTAGGCTATTCTGTAGTCCATGCAAGAGTGTACTAGAGCATCTACTTTTACACAGGCTTTATATTCTTAATTTTAAGTCTATTTTCTTCAAAATGTACTTAACTTTGTTCTGTGTGCAGAATTAAACTGGGCATTATTCCTTGGGTACACAGGCACTCATAATCCTGTGGCATGAAGAATACAAAAGGAGATGACAGTATCTCAGTGGACAGGGCTGAAGATTATTGGTAGCAACTTTATCCCTAGTAGTTTAGATATGATACATGAGTATGCTGTGTAAGTGAAGGATTTCAAGGCAAGAGGACAAGTTTAGGAGATTGTAAGCATCTACCAGTTCTGTGCAGGGATTTTGATCATTTGTTGTAGTTGTGACTGGTTCTTTTCAAGACAACCTTCCAGTGCTCTATCTGCTCAGTTCCTTCAGCATATAATATGTATTTCTTCCATCAGGTGATAACTCTGGAATCTGGGCATTGCTTCAAATAAATAATCATGTTATTTGGCAATGATTGACCTTTACAGTAAGATTATCAGGTGGTCTTTGTCCTGTCTAGTTTAGTCTGATGCTTGTAAGTTGAGCCAGTAGTTTTAAATATGCTTCCTCCTGCCTGAGCTCGTCTAAGCAAAGGAAAAAAACACACAGGTAATCAAAGTATTGATTTTTCACTTCTGGTGAAATATTAAACTACGGCTTTTGTCTGCTGAAATAGGTAAAATACATCTTATACTTATTTTGGTCTTGATCTTAGAACACGTAGACAATTTTGAAACAGTTAAATGATACACAAGCAAGAAACCAACCTAGCACTGACAACAAGTTGATTGGGGTTTTTTAAGTATATTTTATCTCCAATGCATAATAACAGCATCTAAATTTCTGTCACAGAAGCATCTGTGCCATTTGGACTGCACAGCTGTGGGAGTTACTATCTACCCAGAGGGAATGTTTTGACTGACCATCATAGAAAGGGAATGGTTTCCTAGGGAAAAGGATTCCACTGGTATAAAGTTCATGTCCTCCAATACATCTGCTGATTCACACATATAAAAAATCATCTGGGAATGGAGATCTTTGAAACACCTTTTGTTGAATGATCATTTCACATGGTGATGTTGAAAATAGATGCAGAAGGATAAGATCCCATCTCCAGCTCGCATTGTCTTCTCAAGCACAGCATCAGTACAGAGTAGGAGACTCCTGTTTTGATCCATAATCAAGTCCTGCATTTTAATCTTCCAGAGCATAGAGATTTTGTTGTTTTTGTTTAAAAAGAGGCAAAGCTGAAGCACACATGCTGACGTTGTACAGACTCTGAGTTGGAATAACTCCTGAAGGATGCTAGGCCCAGTGGGAATTAAAAAGCTTGACCCTCTTCCCAACTTCGAGCTTCCTCTCCCAGGCATGCAACAAATGTGTTATTCACTCCCTGACCCTTTGCACAATAGGCTGACCTTCCTCTCAAATAAGTCAGCACAGCATGAGAGCAACATATGGAGTCTTTGGGGCCTTCTTCTGTCCAAAACATTGTGTCATTTTTAGGCAGTACAGGACCTCCAGTTGTACTGACCTTCCTCATGTTGAAGCAAGTATCAGGGCTCTCACTGACTTCTGTGAAAAGGGATCTGGACACCAAGCTTGCTTCTGGGAAAACAGAAAATAAATATGGCAAGTTAAATGGATCCCTGAAAATCCATAATATAGGCATTACTCATGCAAATGCAATATTTATACTATTTTAAATGCACATTAGTTGGAATACACAGAGAATATTTTGTAGTTTCCCTGCAAATACAACTCCATGTGCAAAGTAGCTGGTGATGTTGCAGTGCCACAGTGTGAACAGCTGGGGGACAACGCAAAGTAGCATGTTGCAGTGCCACAGTGTGAACAGCAGTCCCTATAGTGGGACAACAGTAGAGGCTACGGTGTTATGATCCAATTAATGAGAGGTGTCTCTGCCCAAATTAAGGTGCAAACAAGACCACATGCCAAAGTCATTAATGCATTAATAACATAATAATATAATAATATGGGTTTCATGTAACAATAAAATGTGAGGTAGAGAATGTTGCAGTGCCACAGTGTGAACAGCAGTCCCTATAGTGGGACAACAGTAGAGGCTACGGTGTTATGATCCAATTAATGAGAGGTGTCTCTGCCCAAATTAAGGTGCAAACAAGACCACATGCCAAAGTCATTAATGCATTAATAACATAATAATATAATAATATGGGTTTCATGTAACAATAAAATGTGAGGTAGAGAGATAAAAATATATAGGAAAGAGCAGGGGAAAGAGAGAGGGAGACAGAGACGGAGACAGGTATTCATCACCTGTGGATCCAGCAGCAGTTTGTACCAAGCCCCTGATGTAGTAGATTGTGATCTGAAGCTTTCACTTGGAGCCTCTTACAATTTCCATCAGATCATGAACACAAATATTGATGAGTATTTTAGCTGCACTGGCTCAGGAGAGAGCTTGCTGTGCTTTTTTGTGAAGGAAAAAATTTAAGTTTTTTGAATGTACAGGAAAAAATGGTATGAGTTTTCTAACTTCTGCAGTACTGCTCTAATGCACTTAAGAGTGATTAAAAAAACTTCTGTTCTTCTTTCAGCTTTGCTTGTGACTAAATATAGATGTTGGTGACCCTCCCATTCCACTCCCCACAAAAGGATGAGACTCTGGACTCTTTTTTGTAAGACAAAACAAATCTCAAAAATGCTATATAAAATCCCAAGAAGATCTTAATGAAGAAATACCTAAGTCTAGAAGTAGATACACTGCAATGGGTGGAGGCAGATGTATACAATTGTAGAGCTAAAACTGTGTACGTGCTTCTTTGTATGGCATACACTGAGGAAAGACGTTAGTCCTTCTGCTTGTAAATCCATACCTTACCATCCCTAGTTATGCGTTAGTTATGCGTGAACTGTAATAATAATAGATTATTAGATAATCAGTCCAAAAACCTTCCTCTTGCTAAAAGCTATACCAGAGACTGTTCAAAACTATAACACCAACAGGAGGCTCAAAAGGAAAAAAAAGTCCTTTGTTTTGATCATTCCAAAATACTGCTCATGCAAAGGTTATTGGGTAAAACCAAATTTAAAGCAAAACAGATTCATCCCCATGTTTATATACCACTATGTGTGCTCCCCACAAATCAGACCATGTAATGATAGGACTGACCTCTGAGTGCGGAAGGCAAATAGGTATAACAGGTCACCATCTTTCTGCGAGAGAAACCTTCTCCTGGAAACAGACAAGCCAGGCAGTGTACATTTTAATTAAAATCACATCCAGGGCATTTAAGTTTTCAAAAATTGTTAGTATGACAGAGGTTACCTTTTCTTGTGACTACTATTATTACTGTCAGACTGCCTGCTTCAAGTAGGGGGCTGAAGGTTACATATGGGATAGGGGGAATGTAAAGTTAGTTGGAAGGGGTTAATACATGGGGCCGTAGCCTTGGAATGCTCTTTGTTGGCTAGCACTCTTTTGCTGTCTTGTCTACAGCTGTGCAAAAGACCCCTCAGGACATCATGTATAGCCCTCAGCAGTGACTGAAGTGCTATAAACTGCAGGTGACTCTGGTCAAATTCAATTTCTCTTCCTGAACAGAGCATATGCTATCACTGCTGCATATTCCTTGCCAAAGTCAACAGGGGTAACAACCTTACAGATTATTATAAAGAATTTAATTCAAATTTATGTTTGGTATTGTTGTATTTCTTTCAATAATTTTGAACTGTTTGAATTTCTGTACTTGTTATTGAGGCTAATGGACCATGATAGAAATAGATGACATTTGGGAATATATAAATAGTCTTACAGATAAAAAGATGAGCTGTTTAGCTTAGTAAAGGACACACTTTCATGTAGCAAACTTGGGACTCACAAAGAGGCTTTCTAGGAATGCCTTAAAATCTTTTACTCTTCATACTGACATTCCTATGATTCATCAATGTGAATTTTGCAACTAAAGCTGTGCCACAAAAGGATGAAATGACCTATCCAAGGCTGTATAAAAACTTGTGGTGTAGTCAGCTGTTGACTCATACTCCTAAATCTTGGTTCCATTGTATTGTACTATTCTCTGGCACCCAGCTAACACCTGTGCCTTGAAAAGTCTTTCCTTGTTAAAACAGGTTTGGGTTCAGCTCTAAGGAGCACAACCACTTTAAAAAGCAAACAGCACACATCTTTGGGGAAAAGTATAAAAAAAGCATAAGAAAAACAAATTATTTCATAGTTTAAAATTCCACTTTGAAGTGCATTTTGGTGATTATCAGATAAATCCCTAAGAACAGAATTGGAATGACACTATATATGTGCTTGAAGCAGTTCTCTCTTTAATGGATCTTTTGGAACTTGCTTAAGTTGCCATAAGAAGTCCATTTTTATCATGCTGTATTGTAAATATTTTAGTACTGAAATTGGCTTTTAATAAAATTAACTACAAGTTCAAAATGTTTAATGGACTCCATGGCAGTAAAATTAAGAAGTATGTCATTTTGTCTCTTTAATGTGCCCCCAAACATTCTTGCAATGAATTAGAACGCTGATTGTTATTTCTCAGCTCAGGACTTGGCAGGTGTGTAATGTGACTCCTGATAGCAGGACAGCAGATTACATTCTCCTATAAAACCATTTCTAAGGGACTTGGCACAAAAACTGTTATTGCATGTCTGCAGGTGTTTAGTAATTGGATTAATGCAGAGCAGAAGGAATGTCTGATGCCCCAGCACTGAGAAATGCTGAGGAAAGACACATTCATTTCTGAGAGTAACCTGGAATGCATGATGACAGCCTGTTCACACACATAGAGCCAGATCTAAGCCTGCAAGTTTAAAATTAACTGCTGTGAGCAATCACCTTCCAGAGGAAAGTTTATCCAAACCTAAATACAATAACAGGAGCTCTGTAAGTAAGGAGGTAGGGAGCTTTGGGCTATGTTTTGATCCTATTCCAAAAGCAACTTGCATAACCTTAGCAAAAGTCCTTATATCATGCATATCACAAATCCCTAAAATCCTAGGTGTCTAATAAAAATGTCCTTGATAAACATATAGACCCTCAAAATTCTGTAAAGCCATAGACAATATAATATAATCTCAGATCAAGGGCTTTCGGGATGAATTGATGTTCTTTTAAATATTGTGATCATGAATTAGAAAGCCTTTTGTAATGGCCAGGGACTAAAAACATAAATCTTTTTATACTGATGAAAATATTAAACTAAGAAGTCTATCTGAACTAGGAAAAGCTAGAAAAATTTCTAAAAGGGTCTCAGCTTAGGTCCTGACAATACTCAGAAAACCACTTTCTTGAAATCCTTGGGTTTGCTAAGTTTCTATGTGCAAATGACAGGTTGTCCTCAAAAATGCATTTGAGCATGGGTGCTGTTCAATAAAACATCTTTTACACATATGGTTTGTAGACTAATTTTAACAGGAGAGGGATTTAGGGATAAAAACAATTACTTGTTTTATCTTGTGCTGGAAAAACAGGACCCATGAGAAAAAGCTCTCTGCTGCTAGGTCTCCTGGGAGGACAGAAGTGGTGTAGATTCAGAGAGGGCACTTTAGAAAGTATTGTCTTTTTTATCTCTGAGGGCATTATTGTCCAGATCTACACTGTGGGAAAATAAAAGTACTGAGGTGACTGACCAGTGTGCTTTTTGGCTGTCTGGTTCCTCTGCAAGCAGTACTAGCTGGTTTCAGGTAGGACTGACCAATGCCCTGTAAACAGATTCTAGGCTCATAATACTCATGACTCACACTTACTGGGGTTTCCACAGTACTTCCAGACCATGTAGATGTCTCAGGTCAGGATTTAACTCTTTTTGGTTTTTGCCTCATGTGTCTAACCTTTATGGATAAGGTGAAGAGTGGGTAAAACTCCACGTCACTTCCTTATGTTGGCTGGTCAGAACTGAAATAAGTGGTAGACTCATTTCAAGAAGAAATAAAATTTGCAGTTCCTTATATTCTCTCTATGAATTTACTAACAAATAAGAATCATAAGAGAGGAGAATATATTCTCAAGATTAAAATAGATACAGAACATTTTCGTTGTACCACATTGCCTACAAAAAAGATAAGTTTTCTTTGAGGAATTTAATCAAAATACCTCTATCTCTTGGGAATAACATATGAAGGTTTTAGCAGAGTGTTAAAAGCTTTGTCCTATGCAGTGTATGGCATTTCATTGAGGATCAGATGTTTAATGACCATGGAGCAAATGACAGCCTCATGGAGGTTGTTGAGGGCTCTGCACTGACTTGCAGATGCAAGTCACAAGTCACTCCCACTGCAGTTGTAAACTTTGTTGTAGCTTTGGCTTTCACAAGCACACAGCTTTCCCTGGGCTTGACCTCTATCAGAAAGCTTATTGCTGAGGACATGGACAAGAGGGGCTTGACTGCATGGCTAACAGAGCTCATATTGCACAGTTAAGTGCACGTGCACTATCTACTGCTTTGAAAGTTTTTAGGATGAAAGGTTCAGCTTCTGTGAAGCTCACAGAAAGTTTTGTGGCCACTCCCTTCACAGAGGTGGCTGTGTCTCCATTTAGATCCCTTTCATGCATTGCATGAGTCAGGCTCTAGTGTGGAGGGTCCATTTCATGTGGTGTGGGGAACACTTCATTTGAATTTTTCCAGCTTTCAGATGTTTGACTTTGGATCTTTAAAACTTCTTGCCCATCAGCTTTTATGAATTTAATTGCTTCTTTTTTTCTTTCCTTTTTTTTTTTTTTTCAGAGCAAGAAAATTAAAAAAAAGCCTGTGGTGAATCCACAAGATTGAGCATTGCATTCCTGTGGCACAGAACTTCTGTGCTGCATGATGATGCTGGCCATACAGGCTGAGAGCAGGCTGTCCTAACACAAAATGAATATTGCTTGAATGACTCAGGGAATAATAAAAGCAACCAGTTCTGCATCTAACCATGCTATTCACGAGGAAGGGGATGGTGTTTTCATAGAACCTTTTCCATCTTTACTTCTCAAAATTGGATTAGACTCTGAAAAACAACTTTGAACATTTCTGAGGAAGTCTCTGAAGCCCAGAGTTCCCTGTAGGTGAAGGAATGACTGTGTACTAAAAAAGCATCTTAACAGTGGGAACTAAAAGGAAATAAAGAGACAAGTTTGCAGATGTTTGCCCTGTTTGTACACTCACTATGAATTCACTCACAGTCTATTGCTGAACACAGGAAAATAAGTTATCTGGACCTTTGGTTGGATTCAATACATGCTGTTGTGTTCTTAGGTAAGCCCAAAAATTATAGGGTTCAGACAAAACCAGTTGATTCCACTCCCTTTATTGTCAGTGCAGACAGACAAAGTGATTTATGTCACACCTGGCCTTCTCAAGGTACCCACACTTCATTCTCCACTGACTAAAAGGCAAATATGAATAAGTCAAGCCCACCTAAGACTACAGCCACACTTTCAGACTATTGCATAAAATTATCTGAATCTCATTTCAGCCTGCAATATCAGGAAGGTTTCATTGTGCATTTTGCAGTGAAACACTGCTCACTACTCCAAGCAAAATTACACTGTCCCATAAAAAATTCATATTACTGAAACAACTATTGACACAGTTACATTAGGAAAGGTTCACATCTTTTCACATAGCTATGTGAGAAAATTCTTCAACCTCATGAGCAGATCATGATATTTTTACTCTCTGTGAATAGAGGTATCGTCTGTCTGTAGTTTCACTGCTTTCAGGAAGCAAGCATCCTCTGGGAGAAGACTGTGTAGCAGGGATGATTCACCTACTTTGTTTGTGAGTTTACTGATAGGAATTACAAACAGTATTACTCAAGAAAACCAGCATTCACCACCCTTACCAAAGATGTTTGTTAGTTCTCCTTTCACTTTAATATTAGTATTAAAACAGAAAGACCATACTAGAAGATTCTAGAAACACAGCAGACAGTTTTAGGCATTGTCCAGTTTTATATCTTCATTGTGTTTTTCACATTGTACTCAGAAAGGATGATTGTAAATTGTGGAGGTTTAAAAAAGCAATTTTTTTCCACAAATGGAAGAAGAAATGAAGACCTCACTCCAAGGATAGTTTTCAAGGTTATTGTTTAAGCGTATACATGCTTTTTTAGGAAGAAATATGGATGAAAGGATTGTCTGCTTAATGTACTGTATCCTGTATTTTTGTAGAATCATGAACTCTTCGATGGAATACGTGCTTGTGGAAATTTTTAAAGAAGTTTGAAATTCCTACCATGTCATAGTTTGGTTTAGTTTATTTCTTTTATTTTTACATTTAAAAATGCAGAAGATTAAGAGATGTACCAACTAGAGGTAGAGATGTGTTCAGACCTGTAACCTTAAATGTTCAGGAAGACTTCAAAGTTAAAACTGGTAGGATCTGGTTACATTTCATCACAGAAGATAAATTTATGCCTTTAAGCCATAATCTTTGGTCAGTCTCTGTTTCTTCCTATTGGCTAAGAGATATACCTGTGTTATTCATCTGTCATGTAGTCACACTGAATAAAACTCTTTTGTTTTTCATTTGTTTTACTGGCTACTTATATCTTCAACAAAGATGGGAGCTATCCAAACTGGCAATGTGCCTATCTGCAGAAGGCAAATCAAACTTTTAATAAATATGATCCACTGTACTAATGCAAAGGATGGCAACTGCTGGGGCTGCTGTAAAAACTGAAAAGCTGTTATTCACATAGAAATTCAATTGAGAAGGCATTGAATTGTTATTAATACCATGTTGTTGTAGCCACAACACAGAACTCTGAGGCTACATTTATGCCAGTAAAAAAAATGTACCAGGGTTCTGCCCTGCCTCTATGACCTATTGACATGAGTGAGCTCATGATCAGCAAGACAAACTCTTTTATTTTCCAAAACCATGTGACTGCCTCCAAACCGACTGCTGGGTTTTGAGTCAGCTAACCTGAAAATTGTGTTCAGACATTATCTGGAACCGTATTATTTTGGATCAAAACTGTGCCAAGAGGTGTGCTAGTAATTTACATCATGACCTGTCTCTGTTCAGTATGCTAATATAGAAGTAGGTACTGTACAGATCCAGAAACCAGTGCAATGCCAATCAGACATTCACATAAGCATCAATAGTGAGAAGAGGCATATATGTCTGTGTTCTCCAAAGATACATGTAATTTTCCTTCTTCCATTACAGAATAGAATAAAAGGAAACCAAGTTTCTTCTAAAATTTGGGAACAGATGTATGCTCTTGCTGCTACTCTTTAAAGTCTAGGAGGGGAATGCACTTACTGTCATTCAAAAATGTTCCTTTTATCAAAGGAAGGCAGTATGTGAACAATATAGTACAAATTTGACATGAAAATCCAACTTCACAAAGCCAAAACAATATGAAGCATTCTCTTTGTCCTGAATTATGAGGGTTTCAAATGTCAGCCTGAATGAATAGTTCTGTTTTCCACCCAAACATATTTCTTGGACAACTCCTGGAAACCTGATGCCTGAGCACTGCTCTTTGAGGGAGCTCTTCTGAGTTTCCATACCAGTCTGCACCTGAGGGTACACTGAAATACATGGCTGTTCATAGCTGGAACCATGAAGCTATGTATATGCATATATAGTGCACCTGCATATTACATATAGCTTCTGTTTTTAGCACACAGTCACTGTGCTGAATGTCAGCGGCATGTTCAGTGTGGTCCAGCTGCTTTTATGTTGAAGGAACTAAAGTTCTGGTTCTTATTTCACCTGATTGGGCAATGGCTGGATTCCATCCTCGTTGTACGAGTGCACATCCCTCAGCTGGATAAAGCATATATGGCTACAAAGAGATAATTGTTGGGAGATACCAGAGAAGAGTCAAACGCCTTAGTTTGTTGTGAAATTGTGAGTACTTTACGTGGCTTCAGGACAAAGTGCCTCCAGATTTTGTCTGTGAATGAGTGCAGCCCTAAGAAGGACTCAACAACACGGCTACAATCTTCTTTTATTGCTGGCTAAGCTAACCTAGCCACAGAGATGTTAGTGCTGATTACCCGAATTAATTCTACAAGAAAGACATCCTTTTCAGATTTCATTTTAGAAAGCAATTCTTGACTTGAGATGAAAAAGATTGGGTACTGAACTTCTGAAGAACAAAAGAAAAACTAAGGTGCTGTGTGTATGTAAAATAGAGGACATTGCTACTGAAATTGTTGTCACCAGTTCTCCCCTGCTTGGAGGGATCTTATTGCTAGCTGATAATACTTATCCAAGGTGACACTTAAACTTCCTTGCATTCTTAGATGTGTGGTGTTCGATCCTAACCAAAGAAAATCTGATGTTAAAAGTGCAACTATACTGCCAAGTAGGGCTTAAAGAAAGGCAGGATGCAGCTGGTATTGAAAAAGACCCTCCCATGTTTCTGCACAACACAGGCTGCAGCCCAAGATGAAGCCACTAGAAAACCTCAGCACAAGCAAGATACACAAGACTGTATAGCCAATGATAACAGGAAAGTTTAACACTAGGTCAACACAAGCATAATTAGCTGTTTCAAGTGCAGACATTATTCTTCATTTCCTGCCCTCAACTTGTTGCTCAGAACTGTTAAACAATGGCTGTGTTTCATGCAAGAAGGATTGGGTTTCAGAGGCTGGTGAAATGGTTCCCCTGTGGGACCAGATCCAAGGGCAGATGGATTCACTGGGAGTGTGTCTGGGCTGCTTCAGGTGGGCCAAGACAGCTTGACAAACACAGAAATGGTGGGGAAAGATAGCTTGTTTAATAACCAAAAAGCCATTAGGATTAATTCAGCAGCATTTTCATCCAGTTGACTTCAGTCTTTTTGACTCACATAGTCTTTACACTCACTGTACAAAAACACAATCAAGAGATCCCTTTCCTTTTTTTTCTGGTGAGCTTCAAATTTTCATTATAATGAAAGAGTTCCCATTTCTTCTTCCTGCTAGTCCATGCACAGCTCTTCTTTTTTCTCTCTGCTTTGCCAGTCTCCTTCATCCATGTCCCAGCTTTCATTCATACTTTTTAAATCATACTTTTTCAATCATACATTTTTTCTTTCAGCATTATCTTTGCTGCCTACTATTAACTTCTGCATGCACTAAGCTTTCTTTCCATGTATCCAGAATTCTTCAAGTCCCAGTGGGACCTGTACTTGGCAAAGATCACTAGCCTATGGAAGCAGGCTGGACAACATCTGAGTAAGATTCTTGGGTTACAGGTAATGAGAAACAAGTAGATACAGGGAAAAGCTGTCCTCTTGCTTATCCTGCAAGTTTTGCAACATCTAAACTCAGCATTACATAGAGAGTATAATGTGAATGTGGTCTTCCACCAAATTTTTACCCATCCTGAAAAATCAGCAGGGTCTGGCATAATCCTGTGGGACAAGAAAAACTTTTTTAAGTGTCCATCTGAAAATTTTATATAATGATATAAATAATTAAATCTTTAATATATGTGCAGGTTATAGTTATGTGCATGTGTGCCTTATCATTTTTGTCTGACCTAGTAAACATTTGATGACTTTTCCAATCCTTCTGCCATTTTTAAATGGCAGACTACAAAAAATATAGGTCCTACAGTGCTCCAAAACCAGAAGTTTTCTACATGCACACATGCTCTTACTGAGACCAATTCTGACTATATGCAGATGCAGACAACATGACATGCAAAAGGGATTATACATAATTGGAAGATGTGATGTGGAAAATTACTTCTTTCACTGTCACTCTATGCCTTTATTTGTTCTTGAATCTCTTATTAAAAAAAACCAACCCAACACCACACACAGAGAAACAAACATGTACACTGTACATCAGAACCTGGAAAACTCCCAAGCCACAGTCTAACAATTGACAAAACTATCAGATAAGATTCAACAGAAAAGCTACAGTGTAATGATGGGCTGATTTTCGAGACAAGACACAATGCATGTACTTCTGGTAGGGTTCCTAGAACAAAAATTCTATTCCTGCTTCTGGAATAGGTTTCCTATATCATCTTAAATAAGTAATTTATGATTTCTGCTCCTTTGTTTCTCTAATCTGAAAAATAAAGAAAACCCACAACCTTTTTTTCTTCCAAAATTTATCTGTCTTCACTGCTTATAATACAATAAAATGTTAGCAATTAACTCTGCAGACAAACAGAATCGACTTTACACCTCACAAGAGTGTATTGGCTCATAACCAATACCTCATCTTAAATAAGTAATTTATGATTTCTGCTCCTTTGTTTCTCTAATCTGAAAAATAAAGAAAACCCACAACCTTTTTTTCTTCCAAAATTTATCTGTCTTCACTGCTTATAATACAATAAAATGTTAGCAATTAACTCTGCAGACAAACAGAATCGACTTTACACCTCACAAGAGTGTATTGGCTCATAACCAATACCAAGATCATGCATTAGTATATAATAGGAATGGCATTTTTCTGCAAAGTGGTTTTGTTTTTGGTTATATAAAACAATGACTAATTCCTTTCTTGTAGAAAACATTTTGCATATTAAAATGTACAAGAGAAGCAAAAGGAAAGGTTGCATGAGTGGTGTAAAACAGGATAGACAGAACAGAGAGATTGGGAAGAAGCTGTAGAAGACACATAAATGGTTCAGAGTATATATAAAGACTTTCTCTGCAATCTTAGATTTTTAAGTAACATTAAACTGCTTGTATTAGGTCTTCTTCAGCTGTATCACTCTACACAGCAGATGTTGATCCTGTGAATCTTTCAAGTGAAAACATTCTGTGATTTGTAGAAAATTTATGATTAAAAGATGGTATAAAGATGAGAAACCACCCGCCATTATGAGTCCTGATGAACATGTGTGCAAAAGGCACTGCATTCTACTCCCAGAAAAGGGAAAAAAATGTTCTCTTTGGTTGAATAAAATGTATAAATTAAGTAAAGATGGTCCTCTCCTACTGTTTGAGTCTTTCATATCAGTTTACAAGCAGTAAAATCAGAAGAGTTCAGCAATAAGTACAACATTACTTCTACTCATCTGTCAATTTCAAGAAATCAGAGTATATAATTTGTTGAGTAATCCTTTGAATTCCCATCTGAACATTAAAAAAGAAATGTGGTATCACTTCATGTACCTGCCTGTGACTTTTGAGAGTGTAAACAATTCCCAGTGCATAGCTTGATTTAGCTGTCTGAAGACATGAGGCAGACATTTGTATTAACAAAGGGTTTGTTTAGAACTGCTGTTTTAATTACAAATGCTATGATTCTTCCCCCTCCTAAGAGCATACAGAAAAGACAGTGGAGATGGTAGAATTTTCATGGTGTTGCTATTTTGATTTGGAATCAGGAAGAAGAAAAAAAGTGCCTTCTGAATTAAGTAACTATGTGAAACTTAAGAAAAATACAAAAATCTGAATGTTCATTTCATAGAACAAGAAAACCTAAAAAGGTATAGTGTGAATTAGGAAAACAGAGTTGAAATATAAATTTGCAAATGAGCTGCCCACCTTTCTAGAGGTCTGTGCTGGTTTGAGCTGAAGTAGAGTTAACTTTCTTCACAGAGGCTAGTATGGGGTTATGTTTGGGTTTTGTGCTGAACACAGAGTTGATAATGCAGAGATGTTTTTGTTGTTGCTGAGCAGAGCTTGCACAGAGTCAAGGCCTTTGCTCCTTTCTGTACTGCCACACTGGCAAGGAAGTTGGGGGTGCATGGGAGATTGGGAGGGGACACAGCTGGGACAGGTGTCCCAAACTGACCAAAGGCATATTCCACACCATATGACATCATGCTCAGTAGATAAGGTGGGAGGAAGTAGGAAGAAGGGGGGACATCTGGAGTGATGGCGTTTGTCTTCCCAAGGAACCGTTACGCGTGATGGGCCCTGCTCTCCTGGAGATGGCTAAACACCTCCTGTCTTTGGGAAGCAGTGAATTACTTGTTTTGCTATGCTTGTGTATGCAGCTTTTGCTTTCTCTATTAAACTGTCTTTATCTCAACCCATGAGTTTTTGTAGCTTTTACCCTTCTGATTTGCTCCCCCATCCCATGGGTGGGGGAGTGTGTGAGCGGCTGCGTGGTGCTTGGCTGCTGCTGGGGTTAAACCACGACAAGGTCCCCTGCACACCATAACTACATTTCTGAGCTGGGAATGGTGTAGGTCCTTCCAGACAGCAAGTGCCAGAGAGTCAATGAAGTTTCTAATATGGAACAGAGAAGATGAGGCTCCAGTGGTTGTTCTCCTGCTTGCACTATAAAAGACAGTAAAGAGCAGTAGGTAAATGGCCCTGTGGCCACCATGCCTCTCTCCTGGTGTGCAAGGAGGTAGGCCCATCTCCTTCAAAGTCTCTGCCTCTCCCTTTGAAAGGTCATCTGGAATGACATGGAGGTGACCTGAAAGCCCTGACATCATGGCAGAATCACAGCCTTGAGCTTTGGGGTTCACTGGCAGGTCCTTTTGCTTGAGGCAGATGATGCTGTGCTGAAAGCTCTGCGTCTTCCACCTTCCCTTTATTGAATCAGAGCAGATCCTGGCATGGACCAAGGAAGAGGAGGTGAGCAGGATTCCCCAACAGGCAGAAAAGAGTAGAGTGGGCAGGAAGAGGTATCCCATTGAAACTTGTGTGGCTCCTGTTTTCTGAAATCAATGGAAGAGATTTACTGCATCTGAAGTTAGCTACCTACAGGGTATATACATCTAGATTGAAGTGGTCATCTTTTCAGTCAGTGTTGAAAGACAGACACATTCAAACTGAGAATGGCAAATGGTTAACAAGAGGAGAGAAACATTCATTTGTTGTGTGCTGTAAAAATAAACAAGGGTGAAAATCAGAGAAACTCTTCAAACCTTTTTTTGCAGTAAACTTATTTTATTCCTCTTGGAGTTCATAAGTTTTGCATTCTTATAAAGGATATCCTGGACCTGATGGAACAAGGCACTTCAGACTGTGCCTGTTTCTTACCCTGTTTGGTATGATACTTTTTTAATGGCAGTTTGTGCTATGCCCTTGAATGAGGAACGACTGAAGTGCAGATCTTGCCTGGAACAGAGAATAGGAATGTAAAAATGTTGTAAGACCTTGGCAGGGTCCTACAGTAAAGGAAGAAGATTATCTCGAAGGCAAGGAATTATCATGATGTCCTCTTCTGCTGATAAGATTCTTAAGTGAGACACTAGTCAAGGACATTTTAATTCTGTTTAATGACATCTTGTAATATTTCTGCATGCTTTTTTGTTACAGCTGCAATATGAAAAATACAGCTGTTGATCAGTTAAGGGAATGGATTTTTTTTTTTTTAATAATCGGATACTCTAGAAACATTTTCTCAGGTATCCTTGTCAGGCATTTTTGAGATAGTGCAGAATTTGCTTGATCATGTTCCAACATGGTTGTTAAAAGAATGCCTGCCTTTTCTCAGTCATTCTATCCTGAGAGTTGTGAATTGCTTTCTTCAATCTGGGATGGTTCCAAAATAATTTGAACTGGGCTACAATCATTCTTTTGTTAGAGAAGATGTCTTATCCATGGATGTTTTGTTTAATAGCCAAGCAGTTCATAATTTACACATTTCAGTTAACAAGGATAGTAGCTTGAAGTTCAGTGCAGATTTTATGTATGTTATAGCACACATCTGGCAGAACTAGACTTTATGATTGTCCCTTGATTGTTAATTGTGCAATTTTTTTGCATCAAGATCTGTTCTTCTTGGCAAGTTACTTTTTGGCAGCAATATGACAAATACCTTAAACACCTGATTAGGGTTATGCACAAACCTTTTGTAATAGCTATTATTGTGGTTGTCCTTGTATATAAAGCAAAGTAATAGCAGTGTCTTCTTAAGGGAAGACTAGTAGTAATTCAGAATGCAAATGAAGTCCTAGCAATTCAGTTCCAATAAATTATTAAGATGATTGCCAGGAAATCAGTAAATAAAAATATAGGTGAAACATTGCAACAGAAATCCCTAAGATATCTATTAAGACTGCTCCATTTTGCATAGAAATCAATGACACAATTTCACAAACATTGCAAAGGTTTTCCTAGGTGCATAGGGAGAAAGGACACTTTCAGAGTGGTATGCACCAGGAAGTGAGTCATACTCTGGAAATGCCATTTTTTTCCATTGTTTCATGAAGGGACAAAGTTCCCTAATGGAGAGTAGACTTTTATGTGTTAAAGTTCAGTGAGATTAGTCTTAAAGACCTCCTCTGGCAATGAACTCAAAGTGTAGTAACTGGGGGCTCTATAGGTTTATGGTGGTCAAGCTGTTGAACACCAGTGTCAGTCAGAGTTTTATTTACCATCTCACCTTGATAAGGCACAGTGGTCAGTAATTTTTGTACAGTTTCTTAGAGAATGGCACAGGTTTGCCAGCTTTCACAAATTTTTTGTGGTTGTATGGTGATCTTTGATAGTTTCTTTCTTCCCTCATTGAGTTATATAATATGTGAATATGCCAAAATTCACTTGAAAAGAGTTTTTCTAGCCCTCAAGGCAGCATAAAAGAAGCTATAAAATAGAAACCATATATAAGTAGTAAAGCTGTGATATTTAATGATTCTAAAGACTGTGGGGCCCGAATTATTAGAACCTAATCACTGTTTGAATCATCTGCAAAATAATCCCACTCTTAAGATAAACATATATTTTCATAGTACAATCTTTCTTCTACTAGTGAATTTTAATTACCAAACTCTTTGTCAAGGAAAAGTTTAGTTAAGTGTCAGGAAAAAAAAAAAGCCTTATTTTTGTAAAGGAAAATTATCTTTCCAATATTCTTTGTACCAACAGCGTCAAGGGTTTCACTGAGCATATAAAGTTTTGTGTGAACTTGCTGTCAGAGACTGTGAACTGCCTTCCAGCTCTTTCCGTATCAGTTGGAAATCAAAAATAAAACCATATGAAAGATTAAAAAGGCATGTTAATGTCTTATTTTTTCAGATATCACACCAGTCTTTCTAGCAATGTGAGAAAAAGAAATTGTCAGAATTTCCCAAAATCATAAAAATGTTTTAACATCATTTTTTAAAATTGAAAGAATGGTTTATACTTATTCACTGCTTTAAAGGAAATTAGTTTGGCAAGGTTAAGAAAAAAAAGAAAGTTAACAGCATGAACAAAACCCACTCCATTTAAAAAGATGGGCTCCCCTAATGGAGATTATTTACTTTTGTAAGCCTGAATAAAACCTTGATACAGTGAAATTGTGAACATCTGGAATCCTCCAAATTAGTAGGAAATTATTTTAGCACAGAGTATGGGATTCATTTGTCTAAATTTAGACATCTACCAGTAGATATCTAAGTTTGAACTAGTTTTCCAGGCCCTAGGTAATCAGCAAAGAGAAACAGGCTCTTTCAGGAATAATGCATCATCTGCTTTCTAAAACACATCAGAAAAGCTCCAGATGAATTACTCCCAGAAAATGTTTATTTTGTTCTGTTGAACACAAAGATGGACATGATTGACTACCTTGGATATAAACATCTGTGATACAGTCTACAGTTAGGCAAGACACCTTCATTATTTTCAGAAATGTAGCTGCAAGTAGACTGTCTACTCCAAATTTGGGTACAGAAACCAGCTACGTGATTGAATTTTCTTGGATTTAGCTTGGTTACCTCAAATTCTGTGCTTGAATATGCACACATACATGTATCTAATTGTGCCCATATACAGAATGTATAGTCTCTATGCAGACATATCAGAAATACTCATCTTGGTAACTCACCTCTGCAATGTCACACACACAAACCACTCACAATACTTAGGATTTCCAAATTAATGGTACAGAGTTAAGCAAGAACATAGCACTGGGGTGGAAATTTACTTCACTTATTTTGTAAAGCTTGGCCCCAAATGAATGCCACGTCATTTCTTTTAACTTATTCATACATGTGTTTGGAAATTAAAAGGAGATGAGTTCTGCACCAGAAGGTTATTAAGAGTGACTTTACTACAAGCCTTATCTTACAATGTGTAATACACAAGGTATAGAATTATTTAATCAGTTTAATCCTCATATCCTATAATCATAAGAACCTCACTATAAGAAACAGACCTAAGGGGTTGCTTAGCTGTTAGGCAGTGCAGAAGGTGAAATATTTGAAGTTCTAAAGCCTGTATGAAAATCTTTAACAAGCAACTAAATGCTTAATTTCTACTTTGTTTGCACAAAGTTTGTTGTGAAATGGTGAAGGCATTGATAGGTGTCACAGTAGTCACATCACAAAGATAAAGCTTGGGTTGTGTCATATGGTATAGATGGAAAATAGTTCTGACAGTCATTTCTACCTAAAAACTTCAATTTACAAACCTGTATATCAAGTGCTGAATCATTTCCCATAACAGGACCTGATATAATCCTTACCATCTCCTCCAGTTGTTTCTTCCAACACACCAATATTTTTTGACAGTATTCTCTTGAGCTTCAGACAGTAACCCTAATTTATTTTAAACTCTTTTTTTCTTTCTTGCTGTTGCACTCAATAAGACAAATTCCACTTGGGTATCAAATCACCTTCACATTTCCTTCATGATTTGATGACCAACAGGGCAGGATTCAATTTAAGGTGCATTTAGATGTCAGGAAGCATGGATCTCAGATATGAGCATGCTAACATCTGAGATCCCATTAGAGCCAATGGAGAGTGAAATCTCAACTCATTCCCCTTAAACTAGGCCTCTAGTGATATTTTAAATGCCCTAAAATATCTTAAAGCAACTGGACAGGGCTGGAAGTTGTGACACAAGCCCTCTGGGGAACACAACTCTTTTGGTTCAGCCACTGGAAGCCTAGCGGGATACTAAAGCAAATCAGTGGGCATTAGGTGCCTGTTTGCAGGCAATTGAAATCGAGCCCTTGTGGTCTGGAATGTCATTCACAAATCTCACATCCAAGGTATCTGTGTTTGCCACCATTCACATGATTCAGCTGGAGGGAGTGATGAAGGAAATTATCTGGCATGGAACTGGTGCTGAAATCACTTAACCAGGAGCTCTGGGTATGGCCCAAAGGTACAAGAAAATTATTTACCCTAATCATGCTACACTGTGGATCAGGCCAACAATGCATAAAATAGGTTCCAGGATTGGATCTATCATGACCTGAATATTCACTACAGATTTAATGAAACTGCTTCAGCAATATAAACTTGGTTGTAAAATACAGATTTTAAATCAGCATTCAACCCTTGCAGTGTTTTATACATATGATCCACTTATAAACTTTCATTAAGGAAGCTGAGTTAAAGTCATGAGACACAGTTTTTATAAGCTTTGTCTCCTTCAAATCTTATAAAAATAAATTTAAGTAGCTTACATATCCCTAAATAAGATATAACAATAGTATAGCACAGTTCAGTTAATTTAGTATGTTAGAAAAAGTTTTCTTGATGGTTTTCAAAATGTTAGAGTTTTGCAGGATATATCATTACCACCAAGTTGGTACTGACTTGTGGAGGCTATAAAAGAAATAAAGTCATTAAAAATAATTTGAACAAAAGGAGTAACTTGATATCATAATGCCATCCACATTTAGTTAAAATGACTTATTTTAAAGCTCCCTTTCATCTTACTAAACAGATTTCCAAAGTTAAAAAAAATGTGATTAATAAATTATCCCCCATAAATCTTATGATAACTATGATAGTCTTTGGAGAATTATGAAGCCACATCTGGAAAAAGTATTTTACTGCCTGTAAAACAGCATGCCATGAATTTTACTAGTTCATATTAGTAAGTAAAATACGGTATATAATTTTTGCATTCATCAGTGTGAGTGCAAAACACATAATTTTCTTCTCCCCAAACCCCTCAGATTTATTTCACAAAGAATGTTTCTTGTAAAGTTTATAAGCAGCTTGTTTTCTTTTATTCATACAGAGATATTTCTCCCTTATATTGGCTGTAATTTACAAGATGAACTGGAGAGTACCTAACATGAGAACAGAAGTAAGCAAACAGTAAGAGTAATAGGGTTCATTTGTTATTATTATTGCACCAAGGCTAAAATGAGCAAGGCCAAGCCACTGAATAAATGCCAGAGCACTAATCGAGAGAAAGCAAAGAAGTTAATTTTCTGCTATGTAATCCAACAATAGCTATTACGTTATTCTTTTTCATTAATGACATTTTAAAATATATAGATTAGAGTCGCAAGTCATTCAAGATGAGTGGCTGTAATATTTCTGGAATTAAAAACTTGATTAAACTTAAGTATTTCTTAAATAAAACGACCAATGTTCTTGCAGAGCCAAGTATGTCCCAGGGAAATATAAACCCCTTTTTATTTCCAAGCAGATGTTTGCAATAAGAAATGGATGGTGAGTGAAAGGGAAGAACACCATTAAGCTAAGGTAACCCCTAAAGATTTTTATATATTCTGCAATCATAAGCTCCATCAGTGATAAATAACACAATAGTGCTTGCAATGTACCTGGTTTTATTTATGTGTAGATCCTTGAATATGCTTTACCTCAAGTAAAGCAAGGCTATATTTTAAAATGTATGGAAGCAGCATAATTTTTGTAACCTTAAAAGGTCCTTTTTGTAAAGATACAATAAATCAGGACAATAATGTCTGTAAACATACTTTGTTTTTAGAACAGAAATAAATAAAAAGTCAGAGAAATACTTGCTAAGAAAATGTATGTGGATTAGACCAGTTTATTGCAAGTGATACTCTCACGATTTCAACACAAATTATTTGTGTAACATGTTGCTCAGAATGATAACATGGATGACATTCTGGCCACAAAACTGCTATTGCAGTAAATCTAGCTCTCTTCTGTTCTGGTTTGAAATGACTGTTACCCTATAACATTATTGCTCTTGTTGAAGCTGATTTTTGTAATATTCCAAGCTGAATTGTGCTTGTACCTATTGATGATCATTGCCTTCTCTGAGAGAAAAGACTTCATTTTCTATTAGCTGTCCTCAAGCTTTCCTTACTATCCTCCTGTGATTTTGGCAGAGGTTTATGAGAAATTCCGTGGTCTTTGAACAGCTGCTGTGATGCTGCTGTAGAAAGGGTTGGATAACATCAAAACCGCATGCCCCCTGACAGATGGCCAGGTGAGGGGCAGCATGTAGTTAAGGAATGGATATTCAGAGATATCTTGGGTTTATGTAGCGGGGGGTGGTGCAGGAGATGCCTCTGTGAGGAGAGGCCAGGGGCTGCACCGTGCCTGTCACAGCCACTTCCATCCATCTCTGCAGCAGTCTCACTGTGCCAAAGCTCAGCCCATCTGGGGAGCTAGTGGTGCCTCTGTGGAATTGGTGGTGCTGCTGAGGAATCACATTCAAGAAAGGGTAAATAACACAAGAGGGAGATAGGAGGAGAGAGGAAAACAGAGTGAGAAACAAGAAACAGACTACCAGGGTCCAAGAAGGAGGAGGCTCCAAGCTCCAGAGCAGCTATTCTCTGCAGCCCATGGAGAATCCATGCTCTGTGGAGCAGGTTTATTCTGAAAGACTGCAGCCCAAAACGTATATATGCCAGTACAGGTTTATCCTGAAGGACTGTAGCCATTGAAAAGGACCCACGTAGGAGCAGGAAGAAAGTGTGAGGAGAAAGGAGTGTCAGAGAGAAAATACTAGCAGTTGCATTGACTGCAACTCCCATTCTCCACCCTTCCTGTTTTGCTGGGTAGGGTGCAAAGGAGGCTGGATCGATGAAACAAAGTTGAGCTTGGCAGAGGAGGAGAAAAGCTGTTGGGTTTAGTGTTTGTCTTTTTGATCCTCACTACCAAAATCTATTTCAATTTGCAAAAAATTATGCCCTGCTTACCCCAGCCCCATTCAGTTTGTATAACCTGTGATGGTAATTAGGAAAGAAATCTCCCTGTTTTTTTCTCAACCTACAATCTTTTTTGTCCATTTTCCTCTACACTCCATCCCAGTGAGGGTTGGTGGTGAGAATGATGAGTGAGGAGCTGGGTGAGTGTTCATAGAATCAACCGGGTTGGAAGAGACCTCAATGATCATCAAGTCCAACCCTACCATCGTTACTAGACCATGGCACTAAGTGCCACATCCAGTCTCATCTTACTGGGTTGTTAGCCAAGGTTGACTCACCACGAAAGTGTGAGTGATAACACTCAAACATTAGATAGTACGTGCTTAAATAGACTAGTACAGTGCACAGCACATGCAACAAATCCATACTCTTGTAGCACAGGCCTATGTCTGTGTTAGCTTCATTACTACCCAGCACATGTGACCCATTTTGAAAGATAACTACAAAATTTGCTGAAGTTCATCAAACATTTTTCTCTATGAATTCCAGCATATAAATTGCTTTGATTAAACATCAGTGTGAGAGACTATAGGGGAGCACAAAATCTATGCATTGCTCTTTGATGTTACTGCAACAAACAACTCTCATTTCAGAGTGTTGTAACATGATTGTAACCTCTGAGAGAGAAGAGGTAATTATTCCATTCTACTCAGTACCAGTGAGCCCTCAGATGGAGTACTTTTCCCAGTTTCAGCACGACATTTAAAGAAACACATAGGCATGTTGGAACGAGTCCAAACGTGAGCAGAAAAAGCCCCAAAGGACTAAGATAACATGACCTCTGTGAAAATTCAAAAATAACTGCTTTTTTTAAAGAGAAGATTGCAGTTGAGTGGAGTGGGACATGAACTGGTGGCATGATAAGATATGTAAAAGACTGAGGAAGAGAAAGATTATGGGCTTTTTTCCATGCCTTTCATAAGCAGGATAAGAAAAAGCTGGCAAATTAGAAAAGAGGAAATTATAATTAGATAACAGAAAAACTTTCAAACTAAAATAAAAGTTAATTTCTAGTAAATGCTTAATTAATAAAATTGTTGAATGTCCAGAAAACTTGTAACTGGTTCCATGTACTACAGGTATGAATGCTCATTTGGAATTTGACTAGGGATTAAAACTGCACCATTAGCTGGCTCTTGAATATCCAATTCTTTAAATCTAGTATACAATGGCTGGGTTTATATTAATGCTTTAGCAAACTGACTGGGACCTTGTTAAGTGCAAATTTGTCATTACAATTGTTCTTCTATACACTCAAGTTCATACCCAAAACACTTGAAGCAGTTTTTCTCCTGATGCAAGAACTTGAACCTGAAGTCATTCCCAGAGATACTATTGAAAGAATCCACTTGTGACTTGGATGCCTGGTCCTTCAGTACATAGCTCTCCATGCAGGCACAGTGTATGACTGGCACCTGTAGTTGGCATGTTGCTAGAGACAGAATGGATAGCAGTATAATGGATAATGGATAACAGGAAAGCAAACCCTTGATCTTCTGACTTCATGCTACACTACTGAGGCAAGTGGATGCATCCAGCCTCCAGAACTTAGTATGAAGTCTTACTTATGTCAGGACAGTGCATCAACTCACAAGCAATTACTCAGGAAGGGTTGCAGAAGATGGTCTTCTGAATAACTCTCTCATAATTCAATTGTGAGGGGGATTATTCTTTTCTTTTTACCTAGATAGCTCTTGCAAATCCAATTAAAAACCTGTATTTATTTACTTCCAAAACCATTATGTGAGGAGCGACTGACTTTTGCAGCTTTGTTATGTCAGTATAAAAACACTAGATATGTGACATTTGAGAAAATTTTATGGTGATATTTTATTCTGTTTTTTTATTAACCAGTTCTCAACCCGTGGTGATTGAATGAATTTTGAAACATTTTGCAATCAATATTCCTTTGTAACACATCCTGTTCTTTTAACTTGCTAACTCCAGTTGTGTGATGCTGCTTTAAGCTGGAATAAAGTTGCATTGTTCATTCCGTAATGCATCTGCAGTTGAGCGAATCAATAAATGATTCCATGCATACGTACACTGTCCCACTTTATACACACACAGTGTTGCAGTAAAGTAGAAACCACATAGAAATGAGTCTGGTGGAAGTGATGATTCTCTCAGCATCAGAGCAACATATCTGTTCTTGGCATAGACCAAAACTTTTTTGAAATATGGGGTAACTGTATAAAAAATATGCTTGGTCAATTTATCTATTCTTTTTGCCTATTTCTAGTAAAATGTCTACTAAATTAAACATAATTCAGTAACAGAATTTTCTTTCAGTAACAGCACTTTCCTTTATAATTTCAAAGAAACTCTCTGCTAATAGTAATTTATAAATTCATTCCAGTCAGCACTGATAATGAGGGGGCAAAAATTAGATTCCTTTCAGAATAATAATTCCTTTGCCAACCATTAAACTACGTGTGTAACCACCATGGGTTATATTGTAATCAGTAAAGAAAGATGCATGCTTCCAGAGGGCAAGTCATATCTTTGGATGGGCTGAATAACTTTCTAGTGATGCTAATAATCATAGAATTACACAATAGTTTTAGTGAAAAGAGACCCTTAAAGATCACCTATTCTACCCCCCTGACATGGGCAGGGATGTCTTTTGCTTGATCAGGTTGCTCCAAGCCTCATCCAACCTGACCTTGAACATTTCCAGTCAGTCATGGAATGGTTAAGGTTGGAAAAGACCTTTAAGGTCATCAAGTCCAACTGTCAAGCTAGCATCACTACCACATTCACCATTAAACCTTGTCCTCAGGTGGCATATCCAGACATTTTTTGAATACTTCAAAGGATGGTAACTCCACCACTTCCCTGGGCAGTCTGTTCAATTGCTTTACAATCCTTTTCATGAAAAAACCATGTCTTAATAAACTACCTCTAATGTAACTTGAGGTCATTTCCATTCCATTACTTCCATTTCTAATGACAGAGCATCTACAACTTCTATGGGCAACTTGTTCCACTATCTCAAGTGTATCTCCACTAACTCACTGTAAAAAAATTTTCTTCCTTATGCCCAGTCTAAATCTACCATATTTCATTTTAAAAGCATTGCCCTTTGATCTGTCACTACATCCCTTTGTACAAAGTATCTCTCTGTCTTACAAGTCCACTTTATATATTGAAAGGCCACAATAAGGTGACCCTTAGAAACTTCTCTTCTCTGAGCTGAACAACTCCAACTCTCTCAGCCTGGTCTCTCTGCAATGACTATGGACAATTAGTTACTAAATTAAGAGGCTTACTTTACTGCTGATTCTATGCCATATGATTGACAACATGATAAGCCTAAACTGGCTCCTCAACAGGCTTCTGTAATAAACTGGTTGTACTGTTCTTCAATGCATTTTCTAACATGTTATCTAATAGAGACTGCTTCAAACGCTCAGAAGGTAAGTGATACTGAGAGGGGAAATATTCAAGACTTCACATGGGTGACAAATATCTCTGTTAGTATGATGCCAAAGGTACCTTTCACAGGCTGTTGTAGGAGCTTCACATGACTTGTGACTCCATATTTGCTTTGGGAAAGCTGTTCTTAGGATGAGAGGAGCATAAAGAAGGAGCTGTCATTTCCCCAATTTCAAGAGGGAATGAAGGTGGAAATCTTTTCTCCATTCCAAACAAATCTGGGGAGAAACAAATTATTTCTTCAGGGAACTCTCCAAACAAAGGCACTTATGAAAAGAATAAAGGGAATGGATGCCACTAGCAAGGACAGGAAGCATAAGGGACCCACAGATTGGATATGCAGAGCTAGCTGGGAAACCCCATCAGAGAGTACACTAATATTCACTTCCACCCCTGTGCTCTGCTTCCTGGGTGTGACAATAGTGCCTGTGTTACTGGCTAGCCATAAATCCATATTACTGAACTGGAATTAGTAGCACACGTTTACTTGTAAATTGCTGTCCCAGAGTCTATTCTCTAGCTTAAGGTCAACTGGCACAGTCTGACAATATGCACGATATTAAACTCCTTTATCCTCCAAAACATGTCATCTCCACCCAAACTATCCATTCAGTGTGGCCCTTGGCCTGAGGTAACTGCTGCACCTGCTGAGAGTTGTTTGACAGAGGGAATATTGGTTTGTCCAAGTGAGAAGGTCACCAGCAACCAGCCTAACATTTTTCACAGTCCTGATAGCTGAGTTCCAGGTCTTAGCAATGTTCCCTGGGATTGTTCAACTTCCTAGTAAAACTGAGGCCAGCATTACCTGGGTTAGAAAGGACTTGCAATTAAGACTGCAACTCTGTAGTTTGAAGAGCATCTGTACAAATTCAGAGCACGATGTTTTGGAGGCCTGGAAGAAAAGGAGTGTGCTTATTTTTTCTTCACTTTTCTTCCCGAAGAGTAGAATGAGTAACCCGTCATTGCAAATCACAGGGCCAGGCTCACTGCAATCAAGAGGGCACCTGATTATCTGAAACTATTAAAATGTTCTTAATTTCACTGTACTTTTGATCTTCAGAGTGGAAATAACAGTATCCCAGGTGTTATTGCCAATTTTTCCATAAGAACTAAGGCAGAGAGACTCTGAGGTATCGTCGCCTTAAATAAACATGGATTCATATAAATGTCTCTGTTTGGAAAGCCACTTTTAATATGAACAGATTACTTTTTTTTTTGTCCAGGAAGATTTAAGGGAATGAAGGCTTCTTGTTTGTTTGTTTCTTTTAAGCAGTATCATTTAACTTCTCCTCAGTCTTTTTTGGTTGAAATAAGATATTACCACGTTCCTTGTAAAAGATGCATTAAATTATTTACCTCTGGTTTACGTGTATTTTAAAGTAACTCTGTATTCCTAGGCTGCAAGAAGTTCTGATATAAATACATTAAATAAAATATTGTTTGGTTTCTGCTGTTGTTCAGGCATAACAAAGGCTCTAAAAAGCAGGAGACATGACACTGAAAATATTAATGATACTGATCCTCTGGTTATTCTAAAAACTTTTCTTCTGTTTAACTTTCCCATCTATTTGCACAGAAAATCATAATATATCTCTCGGCTTGTAAAACTCCTAGAACTCAAGACAGCTAGTGCTATTGATTTGATGATGTGTGAGATTCAAAACCTGGCATTTTTTTAGGATAGTGAGATGGATAATTTAGGGCCTTTGTTCTCAATTTCCACATTCTTATAAACACAAAAATGATTTGTTTAAAGAGAATTGTTACAAAATACACTGCAAGCACTTTCAAAGTGTGTTTTTTCTGGAGGAGCCATGTGGGACAATTGCTTCTGTCAGAAATACCTCTTTAATTTGTAATTTAAAGCACCAAGAACTGTAAATATGATGTGTCCCAACCAGAGGTCGAACTGACAGGAGAGTCACAGGTCAGCACAGCTACATGGAGTTAAACCACATTAATTCATGCAGGAAAATATGTTCACCTGTCCCTTCCTCACCTGAAGCACCAGAGAGGAGAGTTCACTGTTTTCTAAACTTAATGCGATAAAAGTGTGAGAGAAATCAGTAATTGGTGCAACTCAAGAAACAGGACCTCCAAAGGAATAAAGATACAGAATAAAATCCATAATCCCAGGGCTTTCATTTAGATACTGGAACTGGTTTTCTAATCTCACTTCTAGAAAGTGTTGCAAGAATTTCATATTCTGAATTATCCACATGTCTGAGCTAAACCACTGTGAAGATGTGTATAGTTACTTCCAGATTGTTTCTTCTGTTTGGAACTTCAGGAGCGTGAGGAGGCCTACAAGGGAGCTGTAGAGGGTCTCTTTGTTAGGAACTGCAGCGATAGGACAAGGGGTAATGGGTTCAAACTGAAGGAGGGAAAGTCTAGGCTGGACGTGAGGAAAACGTTTTTTGCTATGAGGATGGTGAGACACTGGAAGAGACTGCCCAGGGACATGGTGGTTGTCCTGACCCTGGCAGTGTTCAAGATGGGGTTGGATGAGGCCTTGGGCAACCTGATCTAGTAAGGAGGTGTCTCTGCCCATGGCAGGGGGGGTTGGGACTACATGATCTGTAAGGTCCATTCCAACCCTTAAATTCTATGACTGTGTGAATAACTTTTATGTTAGAACTTGCTAAAAAATGCTGGGCAAATTTGCAAGAAACAAAATGTATTTCCTTCTTAATTCCTTACATGGTTATTGTCTTTTCATGAAATGTTTCCAGCTGTTTTCCCTTCTTCACGCATGAAAAATAACTTTCTCTCATTTGCACATTTATATTTTTTTACTGTCAAGACACTGGTGGAGAAAAGAAGCATGTGAAGAAAAGGAGTGAGAATGCAGAAAAAAAAAGGAAGAAAAGTCTTAAAAAAACAAATGCAAATATTAACTCAAAGTAGCAAAAGTAATTGTGAAAGTGTTAACCATCCAGCTCCAAAATGTGGCTTGAACAAATGCCTCCTATATTGCCACAGTTCACACAGAACAGAACATGGAGGTGTCATTAGTGACTCTAAAAGGTGTCTTCTTATAGCTGTGGCCACAAGAAATCTCTCAATGATTGGAGAGCTGGAGCTTTTCTGCTTTGCCACAGAAGTCTTGAGATTCCCCCATGAACCCAAAGGAGAGATGGTTCCAACTGCTTCCTACTAACTCCCCAGAATCATTCTTCTCACCTTTTTCAGGGCTCAAAAAGGCAGAAGACTAATGGAATCCATTCTGATTCTTCCTGGTTCAAATGAATGAAACTTGTTAGACTGGCTGTTCTGCCTCCAGTAGGATGACATGCAGCCTTAAATGTCGTTTCCATTGGTGCTACCTCCACCACATACATTGCCTCCAAATGAAGCAGACCAGCTCAAAATATTAATAGCATTAGCTTCAGTGACACTAAATGTAGTGATTCTTGTTGCTTGGTGGTTCTGTCTCATATCTTTCTACAGCAGAGTAGTTAGAGCGATTCATTGAAAAACAAGGTGAATTTTTGTCTGTTTTCAGGAGCATTGGTTGTCTTAGTGAGGTATGTTTGAAGGTATTACAGACTTCACTTTTCCCATTATTCATTGGTCAGTTTGTTCTCATTTCCTCTCCTCTCCACTCCTTTATTTTAAAGATAACAATTCAGTAAAAAAATAAATTTACTCCATCTCTGGGATAGTTGATAAATCAGCACTTGTTTTTTGTCCCCAGGGGAGAAAAGAATGTGTTTATCCTAATTTGTCTTCCTTTTAAATAAAAAAACACTGTTTAGACTGTTTTGACCAAATCACACTCCTAAATATTTGACTGCTTATTTTCCTAAATTAGCTTTCACTTTGGATGTATACTGTGATTTGGATGGGCTTAAATGTTGTTTGGAATTATAAATAACTGCCTGATGAGTCTGTGTGCAATCATGTCATAAGAAGAGGAAAATGCATATCTTAGGAACAGAATTCCTTTATGGATGGACACATGCACTGGAGATTAGAGCTAAACTTGATTTGAATAAAATGAGAACTGACTTTTCCTTTAATTTCAAACTTTTTTGTCTTTCTAATTTCCCATCTCTGCCTTTTTTTGTCCTCCCCTGCATTTCCTGGGTTTGGCTTCAAAACAGAAATAGCAGAATATCAAGGGACAAGGCTGTTTTCAAGATTTCCAATATCAACAGAAGCCAAACTAGTTTTCCATTTTGCATGTTCTCAACAATGTTTGGATTTGACTTCTGGTTTGAATAAGCATTTGAATAAATATTCATTAATATCCTGCTTACAGTTAACACTCTTCCTTCACCTTCAGTTTGAATATAGTATCCTTGTTTCAGAAATTGTCTAATCTCTCACTGTAGTCTTTACATAAAATTAAAAATGATTTGTGTGAATAGGGCAATAAAGAATTATTTTTTTTTTGTGATCAGAGGTCATAGGTTGAGGTGTTAATCCACCACCAGAGGGCATCCACATGGGAAGGAACATGATCCTAACGAAGTTGCGATAGAAGAATTAATAACAATTATTAAATGAGGTTAACAGATGTCAAACAAAGCACGTTCACTAATTTCTGCCAAATTCCACATGTGCAGAAAATTAAAATGATGCCTCAGCATTAAACAATCTTAAAACAAAGTCTGAATCCCATGCTCAGGTTTTACTTAGGAAATAATCCCTAGATTGGCAGAGCCTGAAGCCCTTATACTTTTAACCACTACCACTTCAAGAAAGCTTCTATTGATATTCTCCTGAGTAAGGACTGACAGAATATTGACCAACTACTATATCACTGAACTCACAGAGACATGTCTACAACTACAAGATAAATGGATTTTTAATTTTTGGGCCTAGACAATGCATTATGAGGCTGACAGGATGACAACAGCACTCTTCTTTAAAAAACCCCAACAGAATGTGGGGAGATTATTTTCAACATATCGCACATCTGAAAATAATACCATTTTACTCTGTATATTCCATAAATTGTTGATTTAACAGACCAGGAAAGGAATGAAAGGTCAATGAGCCTGTGCTCAGAATGCCAGTTTTTCAAAAATAATTTTGAGAAAATTTGTTTTCATTATCATGAGATCTGAAGACTTTTGCAGGCTTCTGATTTCTAAGGAATTTCAGGGTGGAGCAGATTTCAGGATCATTGGATTTTCTATTTTTGATGAGTATATCTCAGTAGGACTGTGAGGTGTCAAGAAACTGTAGTTTGGTCATGGACTGTGCTATATTTCTTACCAGTTATTGTCTACCACTGCATCCTGCTCCCAGGCATATTAATATTTTGGAACATTTGACACATGTTTTCATATTTGCATGGTTGCATTCTAAGCACTAACAGTAAGAAAGAATTCATTAATCTTCCATTGATTTTGGGGACAGTCACCATTGCTGTCAATGTTCTCAGTAAACAGATTCTAAAGTGTGATGTTTGGACTATTTGGCCTTTTTTAATCTTATATAATCCACAGATGATGAACTGTTAAGCTTAAAGCAACACTCAAACCCACTATATGCATGTTCTTTATGACCTGTTTATATTCTCTTTGTTTTCCAAATGAGTCCTAATCTTTGAGCTATTTATGCAATGTCTTTTGGGAGTCAGTGCTTTCAAATCTGAATTGTGCGATAATGAAGAGGGTTTAACTTCAAGGCAACAGTGTACCAGAGTCAGAAAGGAGATATTGGGGGTTTCAAGAATGCCAGATAAACTTCAGTTGTTAGACTAACAGTTTGTAGCTTTGCAGAATATTGCAAGAAAATATGTAGCCAGAGATAAAAGATAAATAATTTTCTTCTGTATATGAAAAATTGTATGCTATTGCAGAAATTCTTCCTAGCAGTCAAGTCTGGTGATATGTCTTATAAGAGTTAGTTTAGCTGATGTGGAATCACTCTAACCCCAAGGCTTCAATAATTGTTTAAAGATTTAAGTTTCACAGTTGGTTTCATAAGCCAGAATATTCAGCAGCCAGGTTTGTGGCTGACTTGTGAAAGTTAACAGAACACTGTGTCAGAACTCACTTTGAAATGTTAAATTAAAGTCATGGGACTGGCAGTGAAGATTTTTAAGTGGGATGCAAAATTTTACCTGTCACAGTTTAACTACTTAGGAAACCTGCAGGCTTTGTAGGAAAGACACTTAACTGAAACACAAATTTCTTCCTGTCTGAGTGTGTTGGTACAGGCATTTTCCCAGTAAGATCAGAAACGGGCACAGATGCTAACTGTGATAAACCTAGAAAAATGAACACACGCTAGAAAGAGAGCTTGAAATTCACAGAAATTTTTACATTACAACATATATGCTTGAAAATACTGCACCTATGAACTCAGGAGCTTGTCTTTAGGCTTTAATTTGATAGCATTGAAATGGCTTTTTTGAAACAAAGTATGGCTTCATTCATTTAGGAGGATCCAGAAATAACAACTCTGAGACGTAATTAGCTATGAATAACCCAGAAGTTACTTTGTCGATCTCCTGTTTGAGTGAGAAAGCAGGTCCACTGTAAGAATCATCTTCCTTTGCCAATAGGCATAATCCTGTAAATTACCTGAGATGGTATCAGTTAACTGAGTTTATTTCTAGTGGGTTTTTTTGACTGCACATGTTCAACATTAACGACTAAACTGTCCCTAGCTTCAAATGGTGAAATCCTTTACTGAGAGAGGAGGAAATTTTGTGGTAGCACAATACAACTACCTCTTTCCTCCAGCCAAATGGACCAAAGATTAGGACTCAAACTGCTGAGTGCGACCTGTCAATATTCAGCAGAGAGAACACACATGTTTAGCTTCAGCTAATTATCTATTCCAAACAGATAAAATTAGATGTGAGAAACCTCAGCCTTGCCTTACAGCACAGGCTTTTACCTATGTACTGCAAAGAAAAAGTCCTTAATCAAAGTTTTCGTGGAGCCTAAGAAGATAGAATGTGAAACCTGTTTTTCCACCTAAAACATTTTATACTTAAAAAAAAAGAATCTCTGTATTGAGATTCCATGAAGTTAGTTTGTATCTGAAACAAAATTAAACAAACACTGGAAGTTTCTTACAATGGTGTTCACATTCCCTGCTAAGTTCTACAGGCCTTAAACCAGATGGTGAGGCCTTTCACAGTCAGATATGCCACACATCACGATGAGGAAAATGTTTTAATTTTCAACAGGCAGAGCTGACGACAAAGAAATAAACTACTGTTACAGTTGTTTTATAGGTCTGATGTTTTGAAGAGGCACAAGAACTTCTCAATGTAACAAAATTTAAAATTGTTTCACTGGGACATTTCATCTGAGACAATGAAGACCTGATTCAAAAAGAGACAAAAAGAGTCAAAAAAGAAAAGGAAATTAAAAACCTTCTCCTCAACTTTTTCACACTTTCAGAACTAAACTGCAACAAAATATTTTTTAAGTTCTGGAACAAGTAGAGAGAGAGTTTTTATTTTGACAATAGTAATTGCCATCAAGGCCTGAAACTGTAACACCACAAAAATGATGTTTCTGGCCAGCACCTGAAAGGTAAGTGCCAGAAGTCTCACATGAAATGCTGGTTTTCAGGAGACTGCCAGTTCAAACTGGAGATTTGATAGGTTCAGATAATTTCAATAAACATTCAGACTTCTGGATGGTTGTCTGAACCAAACCTGCACTCTGAACCTTTCCATTCAACAGTCAGAATAGAAAATCACATTTATAGTCTGCAGATAATAGCATTATCTGGGGAGTATAGTACTCAAAGAGTATTTACCCAGAAATTTCTTAGATTTATCTACCAGTATATTATTCTCCACTCCCACCGCCACCCCTTACCTCCCCTTTACAATATCAGTATATTGCAGAGTGTCAGGATTTGGAAGACATTTTTATATAGGAAATTTGTTTTCAGGAAGCTGGAAGTTAAAACAAAGACTTTAATGAGATGTGAAAACACGATTTATTTGTTAACCACGTTGACAACAAGAACTCCTGGTTTTTTTCCTCATGCACATCACCCACAGTCTGATATGCATGAACATTTGATTTTAATTTCAGATTTACCCCAATAGTACTTTCTGTTTCTTTCCAGTCAATGGAAATCTCTGAAATTAAGAGCTCAAGAAGGTTTCTGATGTGTAAAATAACAGGTTTTCTGGACACTCAGAGCCTATGTTAAGCTACCACCCACCATTATATCACAATTTCAGATCTGTTTAAACAAGTTTCCACCTGCACAACAACCCTTTTTACCACCAGTGAAACACACTCTTCCCCAAGGAGCCCAGTATTATAAATCACCAAAGTGCACATGCTGCTGCTGCCAACATGAGAGGGGTCTGGCACGATGAATCTGAGGAGTAATGAAGGACATGGAATAGCCCACACACATTAGGAAGGGAGAAACCAGAACACAGACTTAGAGTGTAGAAAGCAGTGTTACTAAAGGTTTTAAACACAGCATATTGGTTTTGGGTATGTAGATTTAATCTGGGAGCTGTGACCATGAGGAAAGCAACCAGACCCCAAACAAATACACACCATCAGAGAGCCTAACATGCATATGGTCATACAACTGTGCATTGTAAAACAAGAATAAATGATAGCATAGACTGCTCTACGCACATTTCATCATTACAACATGATACGATTTTCAAATTATTTGACAAATGCCCCACTGAATTGAGCAGAGTAGAATCTGAGGGCCCATCCTGCACGTTTACACCACTTTACCAAGTTTTCTGATTTTTTTTTTCTCAATAAGGTCTCAGGAGCTAGTTTCAAGTATTAAAATAAATAAATTACTCTCAGCCCCTCTCCCAGCTGCAGTTCCCATTGGTAACAGTAAATTGCTTTCTGTTGCAAGAAACTGTAATGCCTGTAAGCCTCCATTTACCCCAGCCTCCTTCCCTGCTCTGAAGGAAACCGGTGGTCTTACAGCATCCTGGGGGTGGTCTGCAGACCTCCTCTTAGCCGTAGTTGCTCTGGTTCCTGTCTATGCTCCAACCAATTCATACCCAGCTTAATGCCACCCACAGTGCACAGTTGCATGTGAATATCAGAAAGTTCCCTGAAAGATGCCAGCTTTCTTTGATGTGCCATATTAGGTCCTAGTGGGCCAAATTCTTCCCTTACACACATGCAGCTCCTGCTGACTTCAACCGAGGTTGCAGATTCACAACACACAGTGTTCTGCTAACTTGAGACTAACCACAGTTTCTGAAGTATCTCAGAATAGAGCTCCCTTCAGTACAAGGACTCGTGTTCTTCAGTGCCTCAGCTATACCAGTTGCTGGAATCTTTGTCCCCCAGAAAGGTCCATCCTTGTGTAAACACATTTTCTGGGTTCACTATTGCAAAAGACTAATTGTGTCAAATAATTCTCATTGCCTGAGGATTTTTGTGTACTGTGTCTGCAAATTTTACATGTAGACACAAGCCGTTTCTAGATCAACTACTAGAAATGTAGCTAGAAATGTAGGAAGGGATTTGGTACAGGATGCAAACACCGTAAGAAGGCTGGGTAAAAATTCATGGAATTTACCCATACTGAGTTCTGTACTGGGATAATTGCACTCCTAGCAAAAGTATCCTAACAAGACAGTTTAAAGATAAATCAGCTTCAACAAGTAGTATAAATTGCAGCCATAGTACAGACCTCAGTAGAGCTATCCCCCAAACAGTGATCGTTAAGCTTATGCAGTTGTTAGCAGGATTGAATCTTAATTATACTACGGCTGTTCCACTCCTGCATGCACCATATGTGTAGATGGCAAAGTCAGAACATGACATTCACATGCCTGTGGATTTTTGGTTCATTTTTTAATAACCGACATATATTTTATGGTAGGATTACAGTGACGAGCTGGATGCAGTTCTGAAAGCAATCAGAAGCAGTTATTTACATTTACTTTAGAAAAAAAGCACCATATGTTGAACCCAAGACAGTTTATAAAGTACACAGGGTAGCAGGCATACTTCAGAACAATCCTTTCTATAACTTCTCAATATTTTTGAAAAATACATAAATATGCAACTGCCAGTACTGACCTGAAAGTTTCCTCTGTTGTGTGCACACATTCTGCATTTTTTGCTAAGTATATTGGCACAGGATTATCCCAAGAGCAAAAGCTATATTGAATTTTATATAGCAGACACTCACAGGATTTGTACCCACATCACTCATTCTGTAACAGTCTGCGATTAATTTGTCACAGAAGGATAACAGATTATTCATCCATGAGTGGTAAATTTGGTACAGGCTGGAAAATCTGGTGGAAAAATTAGGATTGGGCTATTCTAAGATAGCTCAGACAGTGGTGCCTTGATAAGATAAAACAAGGCAAGACAAACTAAGACAAAACAAAGCAAGGCAAGGCAAGGTGCAAAGCAAGTTAGAGTCTGGTGGTTTGCAAAATCTCTTATCACGTCCCTAGTAGGGAGGAGTTATTGTGCTACCATAGTTTAATTTCTCTGTTTATATTACTGTATTTAGATTATCTGCTCAAATTACATCTGCTCAGATGAAATACAGGCAGCAGCAGTCCAGTGTAGGTTAAATGCAGGAGCTCTGTAGCTCCTTCATCCTTCCTTCTATGTCCTTTTTTTTTCTCCTCTAACCTTGTGAGTTTTCCCTTTTGCAGGGTCACGTAATGCTGCAGAACTTGCGAAGTGTGCAGCTTCCCCAGCATGCTGATTGCCTTGGCATTCATCCCTGAGAGTCATAAGGCCTAAAGCTGTGACAGTCCAACAGGCATTTTACTCTGCCATGTTTCCTGGCAACACAGTGGGAGAGAAATACTGCCAAAACCATCAGTGAAACGAACTGACTTCATAAAGCTGGTTATTTTAGATTTCATTGAAATTAAGGACAGAAAAGACAAGCAAAAACTTTTTCATTTGGACCTCCTGTTTATCCCAAAACATTAAATATCTGTATCCTCAATCCAGCATCTATTCCCCAAGAATTATTCAGTGTAATATTTAAATTGCAACTCCATGATCTAACCTCAGACAGGTACTGAGGGGCTCAAAACAGGACACAGATGGGGGCAAATGGAAGGTGATAGTGAAATCCATAAAACCATTACCTTCTTTCCTCCTAATGCAGTCAAGCACATGTTACTCATGATGGGAGTGCTCAGTGGGCTCACATTCAATCTAGTTCTCACCTTTCCAACAGGGCTACTGTTGAGACAGTTACCAGACTGTACTAATGCCTGGTCTTTTCTGTCTCAGGTGCAGGAATTTGCACTTCTCTTTGTTGTACTTCAGGAGTTCTCTGTCGGCCCTGTTCTCAAGTTTATCCAGTTCCCTCTGAACTGAATCTCAGCTTTTCACTGACTTCCCTTCATTTATTATAATCCTCGAATTCCCTGAAGGCATGTTCTACCTTATTATCTTATTACAGAGTAGCAAACATTGCAGCTATGGTCATGGCACAAAAGGTAAGGGATGAACAGAGGAATTGAGATTGAGAGAGTCCCATGCCAGGAAGTCACATACCAAAATGTTCAGCCAGATCTTCCCTTTTTGCACGCAGGCTGTGAGCCATCTCCTGTCTTTTCTTACAGATAGGCCAGTTTTAGTAAGTCATTCCAATATTTAATCATTCTCACTGCTAGGAAATTCTGTCTCATTTAAGTTTGTTTAAGGAAATTCTTGCTGTCTTTTTGCCACTCTTTCAGATTTCAGTCTAAATCCTTACTACATTGTTACATGAATTGGCATGAGAAAGTGACCTCAGATACAAACTTTTAAGGTTTTTTTACCTTCATTTTTACAGATCTATATGAATTTCAAACAGTAATAACTGTGCACATGTTCTCTGAGTCTGGTAGACATGAGACATGGCAGATGTGAAGTCTTTGGATATTATTTCAACAAGTTAAGGCATTCTCAGCCTACTCTACACTTCATGCACTGCTTCTCAAAAGCTCTTGGTTTCAGAGTTGTGGAGCATGGGGTGGTATAAATAAAAGCCAACTCAATATTGTTGTCTCTTCCTACAAAGAAATTTGGTTGTAATGAGTTTAAAAAATACAGTAGTGGAGATTTGCTTGCATACTAATTTAGAAACAGAAATTATGACCTGTTTTGGTTACTGATGTTAAATGCTTAGTTTTTCTTTCTTCCAGTATTTATTTTTCATGTATTTTCACTGCATCTGGAATTGGTACTAATCTTTGACGAGAAAGTCAGAAAAGTGAGAAGGTAGGAACAGTAAAAGACTGAAATATAAATTTCCCGTAGATGTTCCAGCTGCTCTGTACTTCTCTGGTGACACACAGCAGCCTTAAATTAGTTAATCTAGTTTTATAGCTGTCTTATATCACTGGGGTAACATTAAACCACTGCAGCATATTGGTGAATGTGGTTCTGCAAGTATGCTTTTGGCCAGGTTTAACTTTTATTTTTATCTATATAATTCAGCAGAAATAATTCCTTTGCCATAGGTGGACTAGCACTTTGTATGTGCATGAGGAAGCTAGAGCATACTTCAGAGAAGAAAATGCTTGTATTTTTAGCTTTAGAATGTGATTTGAGAGCCCTGCATGCAATTCCTCATTATCATAACCTTTTCACAAGAACTTCTGCAAGACATCATTTTGCTGCTCATGACATGTGAAATGACCATGAAATTTTTTTCTTTCATCCTATGTATGTCCCATTTACTTGCATTAAATACTGACATACAGCAACTGCTTCCTGGCATGTCTCTGAAAAAAACCCTAGCACAACACAGCCCTAATTTGTGATGAAATTGTAAAAAAAAAAAAAGGTTAACTTTCCTTAATTTGTGCCTAATGATGCTTTAGATGAAACACAGAAAAGTTCACACGCACTCTGTCTTTTTCCTGGTTACTACATTAAACAGTTTGACTAGAGTTGTTCTTATTTCCTCCAACATGCTGGTAGCATTTTCTATTTTACCGGCCAAAGAAACTGAAACTCTGATAGAATCCTGGAACTGTGCAACACCTGGGTATTTTTGCCAAAATATTTTCAAGGTGTTGTATGGTGGTGAAAAGTAAATTTTGAAAATTGTTTTTCCCCCCACTGCTAAAACTTATCCATTCCCAACAAAAACATTGCTCATGTCTCAGGCACTCTGTGTCTTACAGGCTATTTTGTGAAGAAAAAAAAAAGTGGGAGGAAACAGTCTGCATAATTCCTCACAGTCCCCTGCCAGCATCTACCTCATCAGTGGAGTTAAGTCTGAGACATATTGTTAAATCCTTATTCCATCCTTCTGAGACTTGGATCCAATTTAGTCTCCCTTTACATGTGCTTCCAGGTCCACTGGGATTGATTCAGCATCAATTTTTTTTAAAAAAAACAAAATGGTGAAAGGCAGGGAAAAAATTCCCAAACCCCCTTACCAGTGTAGGAGGTCTCAGCTTCTCCAGATGGGTTCTAAGACATTGAGCGATATTCAGCATGCTCATTTGGACACAAATTTTAGCAATTTGCCAGCACTAAAGGACAATGTGAGCTCCTGATCTGTGTACCACCACTGCCACTCTGTATGTGTTTGAGAAGGGATAGTTGTTAGAATAGGCAGTGTGAGTTAAGGCCTGTGTGCACTGTAGAATAACAAGATGCTTTCCTCTCCCCCATCCTGCTTGGGTTTGACTGTGTTTGTGAGCAGAGGTGGAGAGCTGCCTTGGTCTCTCATCAGTGGGCAGATACTTCTTCCCACAATTTCCAGTTGTATCATGTGCCTTCAGCCAGGTATAATTCTATGTTGTGTACATAACATTTCCATTCATTTGTTGTGACCCCTGTCTGAAACTAGTCATTTAAGAATCATATTTTTGATTGATTGCACCAGCTCTATTTGCCTAGTTCTCTTTTCAAAAATGCTCCACCTTGTTTCGTTGTTTATTCCCAGGCCACCTAGGAACTGTCTCACCTGTTGCATGCTGAAAACTCTGAGTTGATGATGAATACCAGTTCTGTAAAGCTGTTCAGAAGAGGCAAATTACATGGCCATTATAAGCCAGTTGCATGAAAATCCTTGGGTAAACATCATGTAAGTCAATGACCAGAGCTCCAAGTTGGCACGTTTTCCTTTTAGGTAATGGATAAGCCTGCATACAACTACTAGACTGTTCCCTCTGAACTAATAATGAGGAGGAAGCAAAGATCATATTTGGATTTAGTACAGCCAAGTGTGAGGGCAAGAGTTTTATTAAAGGAGTTCAAACAAAAGGGCAGGCATGACCAAGATGTTATGCCTAAGGATTTAAATTTAGTTTCCTGTATAACTATGCAACGTCTGCCAAGAGCCAAATTGTTTCCAGGGTAACACTTGAAAAGAGTGATCGTATATCCCTTAGAGTCAGGCTATTGAACATTCGTAGAGCAGGACACCACCATGACTTTGTGTGTGCCTCAAGTTTTACACAGGAACTGTGCTAAGTAAGGTTGTACTGGAGGCAATGTCATTCACATTACTTTTTCTTTTCCCTGCCATTTTCCAAGAGAAGGGCCACCAGGTAAGGATTTCCACCTAGAAGTGTATTGCTGTAGATGCTGCTCAGTGAAAGTGCAAATGACTGTATAAGAGCATGTCGTGGTTTAACCCCAGGCAGCAGCCAAGAACCACACAGCCGCTCACACACTCCCCCACCC
>NW_008689997.1:48490-93527 GCF_000695815.1 Acanthisitta chloris | reverse complement strand
CTCTGCTCTGTGAAGAAAGTTAACTCTACTTCAGCTCAAACCAGCACAGAGCACCACAGCTTGAATTTTCAGGGGTATTCACTTCTGACTCAACTGTATTAGAATTTGCATACTTTCTGTCCAAGGTTTTTTGGAAATCATTTGGTGCATCTGATGTCCAATCAGCTGCAGCTATGACTGTGATAAAAGGAGTTTTTTACTGATTCCTTATATGATAACAAGTGCATACTTCAGCTCAAACCAGCACAGAGCACCACAGCTTGAATTTTCAGGGGTATTCACTTCTGACTCAACTGTATTAGAATTTGCATACTTTCTGTCCAAGGTTTTTTGGAAATCATTTGGTGCATCTGATGTCCAATCAGCTGCAGCTATGACTGTGATAAAAGGAGTTTTTTACTGATTCCTTATATGATAACAAGTGCAATAAACATTGTATTGCTACGCTACTTTTGAAACTAATGTGGACATGTTAATCTGAAGGGGGCCTCAGAACAGCCTTGATGGTAGCTAATTTCATTTCTATTGCATCCTGATTTATGATGTTGAAAATATGGTGCTTACAGGTTCATGTTCAATTTCTGGAAGCAGAAAAGTAAATGCTAAAATCGCTTTGCACACAAGGTATATCCTGCTTCTTATCTGGGGTCAGGTTTGAAGCAGTTGAGACATTGCCTGATATTTTTTTCATATTTTGATAGTTTAAAAAATTTTGAAGTCATTTTATATTGACTGGATTGGAGAAATTTCCATTTTTTTTTGGTACACTGCAAAGTTACACATTTAATTTTATTTAATGTTTCGCTCATGCCTTTGTTCTTTTCTTTTAAAATGAAACTAAAGCCATTTATCACAAACATAATTTTGAATAAAAATATTTTGTTCTGATAATGTCAAAATTAAGTCTTTAGAGTTAAAACCCAAAACAATCCATTCTCCAGAATCAACACCAGTTAAGAAATATTTGGATTTATCAAATTTGAATTTCCTTGGCAAAAAGATAAAAAGGTGTAATTCTGTTTTATTGATCTGGAACTAGTTAGAAGATTATACAATCTGAGTGAAAAAGTTAGAATATAAGAAAGAAGGGTACCAGGGCATTGTACTGTGTTGCAGATATCCTGGTGTAAGGCACCAATATCAACTTTCAGGGTTGCATTTTTTTTCTGTTAATGCAGAATCATTTCTCTCTTGGGTGGCTGGGACAGCAGAATGCAGATTTTAAATGTCAGCTCATGCTTTTCTGCTCAGTGAAGCATTCTTATTTCTGCTTTCCAAGGTTGATTTAGACTTTATTGAGAGTAACTTTTGTTTTGAACCAAAGCTAAGAAGTTTGGCTTCCTTCTACTCAAAGCTGAAATAGCCAAGATCATGGTCTCCTGTAAATACTGAGATAACTTCTTCTCTGGAGAGCGAAAGTGTTAAAAGGACACAGTTGGCTCTCAGTCATTTGATTGAGAGAATGGGATGTGGGGGAAGGAGGGTTTGATTGTTTGTAGTTTTACATCAGGAAGTCTAGCAGAAGCCACTGCAACATCTCATAAAACATTGTGCAGCTGTGTGCAGACCTCAGGGTGCACAGATGCGTATGTATTATATTTCCTTGGAAGGGGCACAAGCTGAACTTTTTGATTTTGACACCCGACGGCATCCAGCAAAGGTGAGGTCTGCTACTTGTGCTTTAGGTTTTAAAATTAAAACCGTGTGTGTTGTAGTGCTCACATGACATGTATATATGTATAAATGAGGGCCATTAAGTAAATGCGTTTACACATCATTTAAATGAAACAACACACCTAACCAGATGGATTCCTAAAATGAGTAATTGTGTACTGTTATTTCCATAACTATTGCCCTTCCTGGTATACCCTCACTTCTCTGGTATGTCCATTCACTTTGATTTGAGCTTCCAGGTTGGGGGCCAAGACCTTGCTTCTCTATGTTTTTTGTGAATATCTTGATGTTATTATGTGCAACCAGGAGTGGGATTTTTCTCACCTAACTTGAGTCATCAAACACACAGCCGTCTAGTTTGAGCTTGCCTTTTTGGCATCCTCATTAGCCAGTGGAAAGAAAAAGGTTTTTTCAGAGGGCAGATTAACCCATCCAAAGATATATATGTGACACATAGATCAATGTTGTCCTCTAGAGGTGCTCATCACTGATTGTTTATGATAAAGGGGATCTCAGCAACTAACTTGGACAAAGTGCCAACTTTTTGATGGAAACAAGTAATGAGATAAAAAGCTTATAAAATAATAGCAAAGAACTAAAAGGAACACATAAATGTAGAAAAGAGACAACATTTGGGGACTTTTAGGAGACACTGAAAGCTGTTACCACATCTCCGCACATAGTAATTTCTATAACATTTTGTTAGACTTTCCATGAGATAGTCTGTCAACAGTGCTGCATTCTATTATGGTTTCCAGGATGGCTGCCCAATTTAAAACAGGAAAACCAGGTTGCAAATCTTAACATACATGTAAGAGCACTCCAGAAGCCAAAATCTATCTACATGTCTGCAACAGCTGGATAAAACTACCAAACAAAAATAGAATGTTAACTGGTCCACAATCCCTCTTTCAAGTCAGACCTTAAACAAGTTAGTGGTGTGCAGTATAAACTCTTGCTTTTTAGTTTTTGTTGTCTTTGTTCTTGAAAATTGGCAAAGTATCCCATGCATGCATCCCATGCACCCTCCACCCAGATAATTCAAGTCCATAGGAAGCTGTGAAAACACGTCTTCTTTTTTTGTTTCTGTTATATCAACTTTTGTTCTTTTTTTGCCTCCACAGATGGTAAGAGAAAAATAATAACAATGCCAACTTTTATTGCAGCTCTTTTTTCCCTCTTGGATTTCAAAGGGCTCTACAAAGGTCAATATCATTAATCCCCATTTTTCATAAGTGGAAGTTAAAGCATTTAGCTGTGAAGTGGCATCCAAATATAGAACCTGAATATCAGTTTCCAGTTAAAAAGAGAAGTTGATATTCATTTCAGCACCATTCCCAGCAGCTGAAGTGGGTCTTAAGGAGTACCAGCATGTTAGTAGTGGTGCATTCAGGAGTTCTAGCACAAAGAAAGAGTTCTGCAAATGTCATTCATTATTGTGACAGATTTTGCTGTCCTGACCCTTGCACATTGCCACTTAAGTATGCCAGACAGCTGCACAGCAAAGTGTTGCAACTTCTGGACTGTTCACCAGGTCTTTTTATGATGATAAAGTGAAAGTTGAATAATTGTCATAATACAGGATATGTGTTCATGTGTACATGCAATGTGTATAACATAGGTGTGTATTCATGTGCTATGTGCAGTTGTTTGGCTGTGCTCTGAGCTGCATCTGTTAGCAATGAAAAATACATGTTTTCTCAGAGACATAAAATTCTGGGCCACTTAAAGGTGAATATTTTCATCAGATCTCTCCCCATCCTGTAATTTATAATCAGTGGAACTAGTGTAGAGTGCTCTAAGACCATAAAAAAAGATAGAAAATAATCATGAAGGGAGAAGTTTGTAATGTTTGCCAGATGAAAATCCAGAGTCTACATGCTCAAAATTTAGATTGGTGACCCCTGTTACCTTCTTCAACAACACAAGAAGGAAGAAGATAATAAGCTTATGTATTGGTGGGTAAGTAGTCCGCAGGGTAAAGGGTCATACTTCTAATAAAGCTTGCGGACAAGATTTTATAATTAGTGGCTAACTTTATGCACATCCTACATATGTGCTGTGGGATACAGCAAGGGGACTGGGTCAGGGAGGGAAGAGTTGGAAAGCACGTCACAGGACAGATGTGAAGAGCTTAGGGAAGGTAGCAAAACTCAGTCACTCATCTGTGAAAAAGGAAAAATCTTAAATGAAGGATTCTTTCTAGTCTTTAAATATGCTATATATAATATATTGCTTTGCAATTCCTGTTTATGTCTATTTTGGGAGCTGAGAAGAGTGAGTTGGTCAATGTAAAAATGGAAATTCTTTGCTGGAAAATTTTCTGCTCTTTTCATGTGATTTGAATACCAAAATTTTAGTTTCTTCTGACTTTTATTCTTAATAGGGATAAAAGCATTTACACCACTTGGAGGAACTTCCCAGGACTCTCTGGCTATATCCATCTATTGAATAATGACTGCTAATTGTACATTGCCTCATGTGTTTTTTTTTTGTCCTGGAACTATGTGATGAATAATTAAACCAGTTTCTTTTGAAATTGATGGAAGGTTTTCTACAGATTTGGTTTCATTTTACATAAGTGTCTATTATGAGTCTTTCCAGTACATGCTAATAGGCAAAAATAGTGACAGAGAGTCTGAAGTATAAAAATCCCAAATCTTCCTGTAGACTATATTGTTCACAGGCAACAAATAAGCTTTGATTGACTGCCGGAGCCTGACCTGATCTCTGACCTGCAGTGCACAATACTTGAAAGTTTTACATTCAAAGTGTCTGTACTCATAGTGTCTTCTGGAGCTCTTCCAGAAGTGTCCAGAACTTCCTCTTGTCCCAGGACATATTGCCTTCCTCTTTTGGCAGCAGCCCATGAGAATGTGCAGGTAGAAACAAAACAGAAAACTTCTTGCTCATGGCAGATTATGTTAAAGGAATCTATTGTATTGACATATGGATAGCTAGAGAGAAATTAACTAGTTCAGTCCAAATAACAACCAGCCTCAACCTTTGCCCACTCAAAAAGTGACCCTAACCCAAACATTTTTCCAGTTTGAATTGGTTCAGAGAGATCAGCTGTTGTGTCTGTCAGCTGGTAGCCAGACACCAAAGCAGACATAACTAATTAGGATATATTCCCTCATCTGGAGATTGAACATAATTTTTTGTGCTCCTTTCATGTACCCATAGTTATAACTTGCAATAAAATCTCCTGGTCTGAAAGCAACATCTTCAGAACCAAAGCAAATGGGAAAGTAGATTTTTCCCAGAGAAACCTATGGGAGTTGAATTTATCTTAAATGGTGGTTTTCTCCTACAACAAAGTTCAGTCTGCAAAGTTACTGACATTCTATCACAGAACATCTGACTGAGTTTCAGAACAACTTATTTCCCAGCTCTGTTCAACAAACATTGCCCACTTATTATTAAAATTTGTCCAACAATCACATGATTTTGTCACTCATGCTGTGAGAGCAAATACTGCAAATCCGAAAGCTCTAAAAATACACACAAGTTGTAACAGTAGTGAGGTGCAGTGTATTCTGATGGCTAGAATTCATGAAGTCACTGTGGAATAAGGATGGCTGGTAGGACTGAGAAAATTTGACCAAGCAGATGAACTTTGGGCCTTCCCTAAATGGCTTGACTGCAAGATGTGGAGTGTGAAGTGTCCCTATCTGTCCAAACATAAACATTGGTGCTGATCTTAGGTGCTCTTCTGCATGTGCTATAATTGCTCCTTTTGAGGGACCTTGCTCTACCATTTATTATTTTCTGACCAGATTTTGATCTGGTTCCACAGTGGTCAGACGGTGAGCTAATTTATTTGACTCAGAGTATATTTACCCTGTACTTTGATGCCAGCAATATTCAGAATCTCAAGAAAAGTCAATATAATGGAGGTCAGGATCTCAGTAGGTTTCAAAACCAGGATTAAATATGCTTATGGCTAAAGAGACCATAAGGCAACTTTTTGATAAGGATGCTCTAAACTCACATTCCACATGTGTCGGAGAATGGTGGGGGAAAAAAAGAAATATATCATTTCAGAGAAACTAAATGTCATATACTCAATTTCTTTTCAATACAGATTGTCATCCCAAAAAAAGTTTTAATTACACCGTATGTATGTATGGCCAGAAATTATTTAGTCATTCTATGAGACTGATTTCTCCTGTTTTATCCGTGTGCTCAGCCATGTACACTCCAAAGCATGCATGCTTTTGTGTACACCTTATTTGCTGGCACCTAGCTGCCAGCCTGGATGGGTGAGGTCTCACAGGATGTGACAGCATGTATGTCAGGTACCTAACAACATTTCAGAAGGCACCAGAAACTTGTGTTTAGGCAGCTGAGTCTATCCCAAGCCTGCACTAAGTTAAATCACTCTCTGTGCTCCTTTGACTTTATTAACTGCATCCTCATTGACCTCTTAGGGAGCTTAGGCACCTGGCCCATGTAATATGTGACTATGTGAAGAGAATTAGATTAAGGTGTCTGAATGTCTTGTTGAATTCTGCCCTTACTCCATTTAATTATTTGGTCTCAAGGGTAAGAGATAGACACTTCCACCCATCTCTTCACCCCAGACTAAGACCAAGGGATTAGTTGTGTGGCCTCTTGGAGGTCCAGTATCCACTGACATGAGGTGACATGAGTCCTTGCCCAAGCACGATTTTCCTGGAGCTTTGGTGAAAACCTTAAGACTTGGGAACACAAGGTTTCTGCTGTTTTTCTGTGCTTCCCACAGGCAGAATTGGTGTTGAACCTGCAGCTCAGAAGTCAGAGCTTTGCTGCTCCTGTCAGGTATTGCTTAGGTAGGGTGTGAAATGCTGTAAGCTCAAAAAACCCCCCAAACCCTTTCCTTTTCCATTTCTTTTTCTGGATCAAGAATGGAATACATTTGCAAAACAGTACCCATCTGATTTGAAGGGAGCCAGAAGACATCACACTGAATGTGTATTGTCACTTGTTCTATGCATTTAACTAGAGATAATATGAAAGCACTGACCTGCTTGCACAGATATTTTGCTCTTTCTATGAATGTCAGGTACAAATGGCATCAAACTGAATGATGAGCTTTGTATAATTGAGCTCTAGTCCACCCGTGGAACTTCTCTGATGTTACCTATACTGGACATTTGTCCTTGGAAGGAAAAAGTTGATTATGCAAACCCAGAAATAACTATGGCAGTGCTTTCTGTGCGCAGCATATCTTGTCTATTCTTCGTTTATTTTTAAGAATAGAAAAGGCTTGATATTTCCCAGGCATTGTGACTGCTCTTCATCTAAGAATATCAAAGCATTTTAGAAAGATTAAAATTAACCCTCATACTATATGTGTATGCTATGGAAGTTTCATTACAGACAGTTTACATTACTGTCATTTAGCACATACAGAGAATCAGTAATGAGGTGGAAAGATGAAGCATAGTCCAGTTATCCAACCTCCTAATCTTGTCACTAAAAATCTCTAACTAATATAAAAGCAATTCTTGTAGATAAGGTTAAAGGTACCAGGACCTTCACAAAAGATTTCAGTACTTGTCAGCAGCTACTATACTGTGAAACCATTAGTGGAGGCCACTAAGAATATTATTTCTTCTGTAAAAATGCATGGGAGCATTGGAGTTGAACCTCTGGAGTGTTCATATTGCCAGGTTGATAAGATGTTACCAGCCTGATAGGTACAAACACCCTTTACAGTATAAGGCTTTCTTTTGGTATGTCTTAAAGCAATCATAGTCCTCACTAAGCAAAGCTGGAATTTGATGCATAATCTTGAAGTATATGGTCAACTAGCTTAAAGCCACTCTGTGATACCTTCCAATTCCTCTGTCATCCAGTGAAACTACACAAAGGGTGAACATTTGAGTTGGCATAATATTCCCTATGGTCAGTGAAAGAGGATTTGAATCTGGTTGAATTTTGTTATTAGTATTCAAGAACACTGGCAAGGGAATCAAATGAAGGCTAAGACAACCTGACCATGAAGATCCTACAGTCCAGGGCCAAGTTATACAATTATTATTCTGGCACAATGCCAATTGTCTTTGATATAACTGTTGAATTATTAGGCTTGAACACAGAATATAAAACTGTGAATGGGCAGTGTGATATCCCCATTTAACTCACTACAACAGACTAAGTGAGTAGGGTTGAAAGCTGCAGCAAAATAAGGTGTGGACTACTATGCTTAAATGATGTGAAGCACAGGTCATTTCAAAGTTAACAAATTTTCAAGACCAGAGGTAGCACTGTAAACATCTAACTCTTATTTCCTGCATAACACAAGCCAGAGTTCTGCAGATTAACTCATGCTGTGGAGACAATATTTCTCCCTTTTTCAAAGTCAAGAATACTGAGCGCAAAAACCTTATGTCAAACTAGACATGGAGGTGGTGGCTTTGAGCTTATCCATTTCCCAGAGAACCTGCACAAGAAAAGGTACAGAAATCAATTATATCTTTTCAAATCTTCTTCCTCAATTGTCTTATTATAGCAGTGTTTATGATCTGGCCTATATTTATTGCATTCTTCACTAACATAGGCCTTGCATTCCTCACTTGATGTTTGCCATGTGTTGGGCATTACTTAAAATACATAGTTCTTGTTTCCTTTCTCCCTGGTCACTGGACAGTTAACTGATATAATATAGGCAGTGTTTGAAATTTCATTTCCACCTATCAGTTACAAAGGTAACATACTGCTAGAGTATTTGTATCAAGAGATGTCAGTGAAGAAAAGAAAGGAGAAATAAACAATCAAACCAGCACTGAAATCCAACAAGATTAGTAACATGACATAAGCTGAAACCTGCATTCCCTCTTCTCTCTATACACACATACATATGTACATATATATAGTCTTGTGTGTGTATGTGCATATAAATATATTCTTGCATCTGATGTAGAACATACAGGACTAGGTTAATTTCTTCCTAGAGTGAGATGAGCAGAGCCAAGTTTCTCTAGTTTGATTTTGTGTGTCCAGTTTTATCCTGTGGCTATTATTTCTCAGCACCTGTACTTCCACTGCTTCTTGTCTCCTGTAGGAAAGTAGGTCTGTTCAATATCGAAGCAGGTAAAGTGAAGGCTGTGTCTGAAGCCACTGCTTTCTATTTGTACAAGCAATAGGTACAAAGTGGACATTAAACAGGCATCCTGCTGTGTACCTGATCAGTGTCTGTTTCATGTCTATGGTTTTGGTATATTTATCTTATACCTGCTCCAGGAGCTGTTTCTCTCTCTCATTCTTTTTCTGTTTTTCTCTCCCCTCCTTCTTCAACACACATTTTTTTTTTTTTTCCCCCTTGGAAAAAGCAATGCTGAATTAGGTTAAAAAATGGCATAATTCGGCAGACTAGATAAATTGGTGCCTTTGGAAAAAAAGCACAAATCTCCCTGCCATCTATAGGGATGACAGAACTAATCCACTGTGGTGATGGGTCTGGGAGAAGAATTTAAACCCAGTATTAAAATAGGTAGCATCCAGTCTATGTGCTGCAGTAACCAATTCTGCATATAAGTTCCCTCTTCTCATTGCCCAGGACTTCCATGAATCAGGCTCAAGGGAATTCAATGCCAAATTTAGGTGTTTCAGCTCTGTGGTCTCAATTCACCTCTGACAACATCAAAGGCACTTACCTCTCCTCATTGACCTAAGTAGATGTCCAGTTCACTGCCAGTTCATGCTATTACCTCCGCCCTAAGAATGGACTGAGTTCCAATAAACCAGGAGGAATACATCCTTGCATATATTTTTTTTGTTTGGTTTTGGTTTTGGTTTTTTTTTTTTAGCTGAGAGCATGTGGCATGCTCTACCTCTTTCCAACAGCTATTGCTCTTTCAGATATTGTTCAACCTAGCATTGAGACTGAACTTGTAAGTGATACATGGGAGGCATGGATGGGCAACTCCAAATAGTTCCAAGAGAAGTAATCATGGCAGATGTTGGTAAGGAGTAGAATAGCAATTATGTGTTGGCCTCTGCTATCTTTCTAGGCCATGTCCACCTACCAGCTCTTAAGACCTTTAACTTGCCTTCATTTAGACTCCCAGCTTTAACACTAAAGACTGTATATACAAGAAAATAAGCTATTAGCTGTAACTAACAAAGCACCGTATGGCATTTGGTAACTTCAGAAGTTAGATATATTTCAATTGTGATACACATATTTTGCCTCAACTACTCTTTACTTTGTATGTCACCTAAAATCTTAACTTGAAGGTTGAAAGCAGAACAAATACATTTTCGTTTATTGTCCTTTGTTTGTCCCCACCAGAGTGCATATTTCAGGTGGCAAAAGCATTTTAATCCAAAATCTGAGGCCCTGTGAGAGTAGAAAATCAGGCACTCTAAAAAAACACAAACCGTTTTGTTGTTCCAGAGAGAATGGTGCCCATAGCAAAACCCAAAAGGAGTAGAGGTTTAAGCATTCATTTCCTGCTGCCTAACCCTTGTTTTCCAGTTCTGGATGGAGGGATTAATTTGGTACATCATGTCTTCCTGGTGTCCTGGTCACTAGATTACAGCTGGACAAGATTATTTACTAATACTTTTCATCTTGTAACTTGTGACTTCTATGTTATGATCACAAGAAAGTCCCCTGCATACTCTGTTTTCTGTTGAGATATTCCCAAGGGTAACAACAGTTCTAAACATGTCTCTTTTAATTATTTCGTCACCTTTGAACTGGATACTAGGCTGGATCAATCAAAATGTTCCATGTTTGCTTCCAAACATAACTTTCAGTTATCTGATCTGTACTGGATTTAATCAGTGACCTAGGAACTTTACCAACAGGCTCCTCAGCTATTCCAGATAGATCTGGTTTTAGACAAGTTTTATTAATAGTAATTGGAGATACCATTTAACATCCAGATAGGATGCTAATCAAAAAAGCACTGTGTTGGCTGATCTTACTGTAACTTTTATGATTTCTGACTCAGATTCCATTTCTCTCAGATTGTCACTTAAAATATTTCAATATGCATCTTCTGCAGTATGTCAGATCCATGTAATGACAATGCAGTTGTTCCAACTCATACAAGAAGATGGGGGGGAAAAGTCCATCTGCATTCCAGTATTTCAGAAAGTTCCAAATTTCAGTTAACTAGAATGTGGGAGTCACGCTTCCAAAAGATCAGTTCTGCTTCAAAAATATTTACTGGCATAAAAATAATCAGATCCTGGAAGGAGAATAATTTTTCTCTCTAATAAATTTATATATCTATAAATATTATTGTTCATGCACACAAAAAAAGGAGTACAATTTTTGTCATGTTTTTATCATAAATTAAGCCCACACTTTAGAGATGAAGATAATATTTTCTGTTGGCATAATCAGATTATTTTATCTGCTTGGATAACAACTTTCAATATGTTCACAGAAAATGCAGAGAACAGATATCCTGATTTTCAAATAATGGATTGTTGCAAAACAAGACTCAAATCCATGACTGAGAGGAAAGAATAGGAAAAATGACCAGATTCTTTAATGCACTGCTTGTAGGTAATCTCACTTATATCAATAAGTGTGTGCATGAATAACTGGGGAAGAGTTTGGCCCAGGATGTGGAAACTATTTGATAGAAAATACTGAATTAATTTAAATTGCCTGGAGCAAGAGCATTATCTTGCGGAATGAAAAGTGGCTGAAGGACTATAAGCAAAAGCAGAAGAAAAAAATATTAAAATATAGATTTGTGGAAAGGTCTTTTCCTAGTGAGGTACTTCAGGGATCTGTAGTCAGTATGCTTTTATTTAACATTTTCACTAGTGATCTAGAAGCAGTCACCATTAATGGAAATCCTCTATGATGAATAAGAGGGTGGAGTTGCAAAAGGTGCTGAAAGTCAGATAGTACAAAGGAACCTGGATAGGGATCCAAGACTCCCAGTGATTTCAATGTGTTTGGGAGCAGAATAGCAGAGATATTAGAAAGAGTGACAGGAAGAATGACAAAATGAGATTCATCTTGGAAAATGTACAAAAGCATTAGGTGAAAAATTGCCCTAGGCCTAATAATCAAAAGGAGCCAGAATCATGGAGAGCAGCTTTATAAGTGAGTATGCAATGCTTTAGAGCAAGGAATATAATATGAATATAATTTGAGGTTTATATACTGCAAAAGGGAGGTACCATTTTCTTCTGCTAAGGCTAGACACTGGAATATTACACCTCTCCTTATGAAGACAGGTTTAGACAATTGGGGTTGTTTAGCATGGAGAAGAGGTTCCTGGAAGACATTGTAGCACCTTCCTGTAACTGAAAAAGCCATATAAAAAGGAGGGAGAGGGACTTTTTAGAAAGGGCAGGTTGTGACAGAACAAGGGGCAATGGTTTTAAACTGAAAGAGGACTGCTTTAGATTAGATATCTTATTAGATGCTTGCAATAGTTGACCGTTAATGACTATCTCAAGCTCACACAAGAAATTCATGATAAGAATATTGAGGAAATAAATAAAATGGATAAAAGTCTACAGCTTTGTAGGGTCATTTTAAATATCAAAGATGTCTAAACAAGCTTTTACCAGGGAGCTAAACTATTCCACTGCTATAGACCAGCTTAGACCCACTGAATAAAAACTTGAAAATCTGACACATCTTGCTGGCTACCTACTCAGCTTGTATGCTAGGATTCAGAATTCAATTTGAAGAAAATCCTTGGGTGTTTTATTGATCTGGGGTGCAAAATTCATGATTTCCTATTAGGCAGACTCAACACTGCATTTAACAATGTAAGCATTCTTTTCAAACAAAAAATGCTTGCTACTCCAGTTCACATCTGAGCATTGTTCTACATTTGATGGAAACAAAATAAGTCTGGGGGAATAATGTGTTTTGGAAACTTTTTATTCCCTCCAACATCAAGTGGAATTTGTTTTTAAAAAATATAAATATTTTTAAAGGTAGAAAGATGTGAGAGAGAGATTGGGAAGCACAGCCATAGCCTGATTCCTTTTGTTCATATGCCCTTGTAAATCAGAAGCAGCTCCAATGGAATTTAACTGTTAGGAAACCAAAAGATCAGAATCACAGCACTGGTTTCTTTTTTAAATGAATTTAACATTTCTACGATTCTGGCTTGAATTTGCTAAAATAAAGAAAATTTTCTATAACTCTGGCACGGTGAAATCATCTAAAACTTGTACAAATCATGTAGTCACAACCTTTAAAAAATCCTCCTTTGCATCAGGGCTGTGTGAAGTCAGCAGAAGTGTCATCCACATCCTGTGGAAGGATGATCACAGCACGTCCCACACTTTAGCTATGTGTGGACCAGCACAGGCCAGCAGGTAACGCTGCCCAGGCAGCACTGTGCTGTGCCCAAAGAAATGAGCTCTGCTTCCCACCCCTCAATCATATGCCTGCCAGGGACACTCTATTTCCCTCAGGCTGGTGTTTCATTGGGAGTCTCTGCACCATACACCACCATTTCCTGAGGCTGCATCTTCAGTGCCAAAAATATTAGCACAATAGAGTGCAAAGGATCAATAACAAACATAAAGGGACACACATTAGCAAAATAAGATTAAGCTGTTCGTTGATGTGGGAAAGCAATTTCTCTATGCTTTTATCAGTCTTTGAAGAGCTTCTTTGCTCAGCACACTGCAATTGCTACCACGTGGGTGTTAGCAGTGGTTGAAACAGTTTGTCACATTGACTCTGCGCAGAATCCCAGACACTTGTAGTGCCTTCCCAGCAAGTACTCATGAAGGAATGGACTTCAGAACATAAATTCTGCTCTTTCTTTTCCCCCAAGACTTCTGGATTCTCATTTTGACTAGGGGTGTATTACTTAACCAGTCAACCAAACATGAAATGATACTGTCATGGCATAGTCAAAATTTATGAAATATCAGTGATGTAGGCAAACTGCAGGTAAACTTCCTTGTGCACCAAATAAGACAGAAATTCTCAGAAAAGTGAAAGGTATTTATAGAACTGACATTTTGCACAGTAGTTAAAACGAATCTCTTGCATGTGAAGCGACATATCAGAGATGGCACTAGGTTCCTTATGGTTTGTTTTGAAACTGAGTAAATAATTTACAATAGTAGTTTCCAAAACATTTTAGTTTAGTTTTTTTGCTTCAGGGATGTCAGAAAACAGATTCTTTCTCAACTTAAATAATTTGTAATGAAGATTTGCTATGCAAATTCACATTTTCTTGGAATGCTAAGATGTAATTGGTTGGAATCGTCTCATCTGTATTTATTCTTTAAATATCTCCATTCAGAGATTCATCCACAATATTTTAAAGCTAAGTTTCCATGAATGCTCACTTTTCTTGATCACTGATGCTATCAAAATCTAATAATTTTAAGATATACTCAAAATGCATGATTTGATGACATAACAGGAATAGTTTTGTAGTTAAATAAGTTTAGGAGAAAAATCCTACAAAGGCAACAAATATTATTGCCAGTATTGCAATGATGAGGACATCACAGGTGCCTTGATTACCCAGAAAGAAACAAATAAATTTATTCCATCCCTCTGAAGTAAAAATTGGCTCTGTCATACAGTAAGTGATCTATTACTCTATTTGAATGATCAAACATGTAATGAGTCAGAACTACAGAAATATAATTTTCCACTCTACACCCAAACACATAATTCCTTTCTTCCCAAATTAAATCACTTCATCATGATTGCTGTCTTTCAAATGGGCAAAATGTTAGTGTGCAAGAAGCAAAAAAGCATCTTTCTTTCTGAAATAAAAATTCCAACACCTGGTGTAAACTGGACAGCATTTCATAGAAATGAGGTCTAGCTATCTTGTTGTTAAAGACCCAACAGTGGTTTCTGTACAGGAAAAGTTGTTTATCATGACAGTTTTAATATTGTGGGAGATTGCATTCACATTTTCTAAAAATAACTCTGAGTTTTCATCTGGTTTCAGTATTGCTCCTTCTCTACTTTATATCAAAGCTGTTACATGGTTTTCCTGTTCACTGTTAAGAAGTCATTGCTGCACCTCAAAGCCTAATGCTCTGGGTTGATAGATTAATAGCAAACCATGTGTCTAAGAATTAATGCCTTATTTTGACAGATCAATAGAGTTCAGTCTGTAAAGCTGAACAGATATTATTCATATATGAAGCAGTTCATGATTTATTAAACTATATTTAGTTGTTTCAAATAAAAGTATAAATTCTCATATGGTTAGTGTCAGAATATTCAGCTCAATGAAAGAAAAAATGCTATTCTCATATTTACGTAAATCCAATGCATTTTTCGTACACGTATAATTATCACCAGTCTATCTGCATCACATGCACAGATGATTGGCACTATATTCACTTTCAGATTAGATTTGATTCTTATCATGTGCAGATCCTTCACCTGACTGAATACTGCTCACACAACCAGCATACATGATGATCCCCTTTCCACAGTCTCCTGAAAAAGGTTATATACCTGAAAGCCCTGACTAGCTTTTACTATTGATAACCTTTGATCACAAAATATATGTATTGCTCTATGTACTCAGCTCCTAAGATAATTAGTAGAATTCTGATGGCCATACTCACAGGAGAACTTTGCTGCTTGAGGAAACACACTGTTATATTCCTGAAAGCCCCAGAGGCTGATTTAGGTTTCAGCTAAGAAATTGTGTTAAGAATAGTGCTAGAATTGCAAGATTTTGAGATGTTAGAAATATTTCTGATCTTCATTATTCATTATATATTCTGTATTATGACAAATTACTTTAGAAAATACCATAAATACTTAATACACTGGTGATATTAGCCCATTTATAACAAATACCAAGAATAAAGTTATTTTGTAGATGATTTAGAGTAATCTCTTTGGCAGCCAAGCAAACTGGAAAGAGGTTTTTTTACATACAGTTCTGCTAATACATAATATGGCTTACTACATGATTAATAACTTAGTGCTTCTCATTGGGATACATAAAATGTAGTAAAAATAAATAAAACCATAAAACAATTAAGGGGATTTGTACTCATTGATTTGTTCCTGTTTATGAATATACTGTGTTAGTATAAACAGACAGGGGGTCCTCACTTTATCCTTTTATCATTTCCAAATGTTTTTATAAGATGGTAACCCCACTGAAAACAAACAAAACAGCATGTCATGTAAATGTAACTGTAGTCTAACATTGTGTTAGGTCAGCTCAGCTTTGAGAAATATGTGGCTTTTTCAACTGTTACTTTTGCTGGAAAATTCTGTTTGTAAATGTCAATGATATCAGTTAAAAGCAAAACAAGAAACCTTATGCGCAAAAATTACAGAAATGGTATTCACTAAAGCCAGTTTTCAGTTAAATTCTTTGTAAGACTTTGCATTTTATGCATTTATAGGGATATTTATTTAATGAAGAAAACTTGAATTCATAAAAAGTTTCTCTGCATATTCTCATGTAAACTCCCCAAGGCACTCCCTTTGTATAAGCAAAATGTGTCCTCAGTAACATTTTCATTTTAGTGAATGCTACACTACGTCTAAGATGTAAGGTTGCACCCCAATGGTGCTATACTTCTTTACTTCTGACTTTAGAGAAAACAAGAAGTGTTTCCATGAAGATGGCTGAGAATGTAGCCACCAAGCATGAAGGAAGAACACCTGCATGAGCAAACATAGCAGGGGCAGAAACCAAGGAAGTGGTGAGGTAATCATAGAATCATACAATTGTTAGGGTTGGAAGGGACTTTAAAGATCATCTAGTTCCAACCTCCCTGCCATGGACAGGGACAATTTTCACTAGATCAGTCTGCTTATGAGTGGTGTTTTGTTAGAGAAGCGGGTCCCATCTAATCTGTGTTGGTAGAAATTCTGCTTTCATATCATGAACTTGTAATGAAGTCTTCCAAAGAAATACTTTGCCTTGTAACTGTTATTTACACCATGGAACTCATCACTACATATAAATAGTACAGATAAATAAAAAGTACAGGGGGTTTTAAAAACTGTTTAAAAATAATGGAAGAATTGGAAATGCAGATACAGACCTTCCTCTCAGGAAGCCTCTAAGCTATTGTCTGCTGGAAAATGGAAGTAAGATGTAAGAAAAGAAATGCTCCTGAAGGCTGGTCCTGTTATCCTCCTTCCCAGTTTCCCCTGCTAACAGGAGTCATCATCCAGGGGTGCAGGCAGGGTGTTGTTTTGCAACTCCCTTGGCCTGCCCAGCATGAATTGCTACATGTTTTGGGAGGTGCAGGGCTAGGCCCAGTCGTTCAACATAAAAGAAACAGCTGCATTTCCTCATACACATGAAGTAGGTCTGGAGGTCAAGAATGTGAGAACTCAAACCGTAGATGTGGCACTTATTTTGTGGGCTTTAACCCACAGAAGTTTTATAGAAGTTTTAAATATTTTATCAGTTTATTGAACTACTAGTTTTTTAATGATGAGGTGATCTGTTGAATTAATTTGTAAATCTCAGGGCTTGAAGAACAACATTTTTACTTTCTATTAAAACACTTAACATTGTTTGCAGAATCCTTCTTTCATTGTTCAATCTTCATTTTCTTTTGTCAAATACAGTCACTAAGCTGCACGATGCCAAAATGACTAGCTTTTACTATTGATAACCTTTGATCACAAAATATATGTATTGCTCTATGTACTCAGCTCCTAAGATAATTAGTAAAATTCTGATGGCCATACTCACAGGAGAACTTTGCTGCTTGAGGAAACACACTGTTCACCATAAGTATCTCACAATGTGGCATTATTTTTGAAGATGTTCTCGAAATAGTTTGTTTTCTGCTTGCTAGGAAAAAGAAAACCAGAACCAAAAGGAAATGTGTTTACAGTGTGAATACATTATGCTATTTCAATCAGCATAGCCCCTGGAGAATTTGTACTGCAAGATGAGTGTGTGTGGCTCCATGTGTGTTTGCATGTATTGAAGGTGTTTTTCATTTCTGCAATGTAATAAGGCTTGAACTGATGCAAGAAGAGGACGTTTCGTTCTACAACTGTATGCTACAGGAAGAGCTCAAGAACAACAAAAATAAATTAAAATAGTCTCTGTTCTGTTCAATAATGGTATTTTGCAGGACAGTCAAGCTTCCCACAGAGTAAATACAATCCATATTATGCAAATATGATCCTGTGTACATTCATTTAATTTAACATTACCATCAGAATAGCACATTTCACACGTGGGAATGCAAAGCCCAGCAAGGGAGCAAATTAACTGCCCGCAAATTGTTTGCTAATGATGAAGTTTTCCAAAAGAAATCTCTAAGGTATATCTTTACCAAGGGCACAGTATTAGAACTCTAATACCACATGTTTCCATTTGAACAGATGGCAGTGAAAGGTTTGGCTGCAATGTGTTACTGGTTAACAGAGAAAGACTTACTGATAGAGATCAAGGGTACTGTTTAAATTAACTTAGAGAAATGGTGGTTTGTAATCCATTCATACTTGCAAGTATAATTATTTTATAATTGCTTGTAAGTGGATAGAACCTCAAAAGTCCAGTATCTTTTCTGCTCCAGAGACAGTATCTTATTTGCTGTTGTAATCATCTCTTTAATGTGCTAAGAGATGTCTTAATTTAGTTGTATCTGCTGTTGAACTGAGACTATTTGTAACATCATTTCTGTAATTTCATTTCTAAGAATTCAGAGGAAGCAACACGTTATAAATCCTATGGTTTTAGGAAAGAAGAAACAATTGTTTATTAATCACACAACTTACATTAAGTGACTAAAAGCTAAAGCAAAATACATGCTTATGTTATTCTTGTTACTTATTTGTGCTTTAATACAGACTGCTGGGTGCTGGGACTCCTACACTCAGAAGAGTGACCCTTGACTGAGAGTCTGAGACTCAGCTGGCACAACAAGAAATACAACCTTTCTCTGCTTTCTGCTTGACGAGAAAGTGTCAACTTTGGCACCTGCGTTTCAGGTTCATTCCTTGGTCCTCCCTGTCAGATCCATAATGCTTTCCAGTGATGGGCAGGATTGAGTTAAGTGACTTCAGTGTGTCTGAGAGTCCTGTCTGAAGTCAGTGGGACCACTCATATGGACATAGTTAGCCACACGTATCAGTGTCTGAAGGACAAGGATGAGGGGTGCTGGGCTAAGCTTGCCTTTTCACATTAAAATAGTTGTGGAAAGATGTATTGCATCAAATTCTTTTGTATTTATTCTATGTGCATAGGTTAAGGTTAAAGCAATCTGTAGTTAAATATGAAAAAAGAATGATACAGTATACATATCAGAAAGAAAGGTTTGCAACGAACATGCAGTAGAAATGCAGCTGCATTTCAGTTCTGCACAATGGTCTAAATAATGACAGAACGTATATAGAGTAGATGACTAAGTCACTTTTCATTTCATGGGAAATTTCCCTTTCTCCATGTGCAAATTTCTTTTTTATTTGATTGAGATTTGAGAGGTAAAGTGTTCAAACAGAGGTAGAGTATTTTAAAAATAATATATAAAAGTAACATATTCCTTTTTTCACATGCCAGGTTTTAGTCCTATAATAAAGCAGAAATCCTCTTGACATTTAATATAATATATGGAAATATACTTATCTCTGGTATGGGGAAATTTTATTAAAATACTTTCAGGAAAAAAACCAGAAAATCTTTTATTTACTATTTAGGACATTTCACTTAGATTAGTTTTAGTTGTGAAGTAAAATAATTTTTTAGTCTTCCTGAACCCTATTAATGCTGCATTTTGGTATTTTTTTTCTTGAAGATGATTTTCTTTTGATAGAAAACCAGAATATCATGAAAATATAACTCCAATAGTAGAAGCGCTCATGGTCTTGTATCAGATTCAACACTATACTACTGCCAAATACTAATAAAAATTCTCAGCTGGCATTTTACTCCGTCTTAAAATACTTTTACAGTCTGGTTTTGGCCATCTCCAGTAGGAGATGCTGGGAACATGATGTCATAGTCTTCTGCAAAAAGGCAAGAATTATATATAAAGAGTACATGTAAGACAAGTTCAGTGTAAGACTTGTAATCCCTTTACTCAATCCTGTTAAGCCTTTTATAAAGCTTTCCTGTGTTTTAGGAACCCACACATAAGGGAGAACATTTAGCCATTAGAGAGCATCCAGCACAGAGGTCCGAGGTCTAGAAAATATGACCTTTGAGGACAGATTGAGAGAAGAGGATTTGTTTAGTCTAGAGAACAGAAGACAAAGGGGAGACATGATAACAGTGTTCAAATATGTTCAATTGTTCTTCAAAAAATTGGGAAATAATTTGTTCTCCTTGTCCACTTTTAGGACCGGGAAAGAAATAGTGATCTTGAAATGAAGCAAGACAAATTATCTAGAAAAATACCTAGATTTGTTAACAAAGATAGTTTTGGGTGCCACATATATTAGCAGAAAAATAAGTAAACAATAGTAATAGATCTTTTATCTTCCAAGTAGGAATTTTATCTGAGATAATTTTCTTACTGAACTAAGTTTAGCTATGGAAACAATAAAATGAGAATCCTAAAAAAATGAGAGTCTATTTCAGAAGGTACTTACCAAAGCAGAACCTTTCGACTATTACAGGTAGCCAGTCAAGCCCTTGTTCAGCCATAGCTAGGGAGCAAGGGCTGTTTCCACGCTCGGACACATAATATGGACGTGGCACATTATGCTAATTCTGCAGGCAGTACTTGTAATGCTTTCAGTATTTCTTGGGCTTGGGTCAGTTGCCTAAAAAGAGACACTTAGTGGCTTTTGAGCCACTAATACCTCGTGGATCTAGGATGTGCATACAGGAGTAGCAAATGTATCTCCAGATCTAAAGGAGATTGCAGCTAAAGGCCAGGTGTGACAAATATGAATTAAGTTTCTAGTGCCTGAAGCTTAAAGGTTTGTCAGTAAACTGGAAAAAGGCTATAAACCTAGGGTTAGAAACACTAAAGTTTTGGGAAATGTGCTTTACAATAACACTGAAGAAGCTGAAACAATTAAATAGAGGAGTGAGGGCTATTAGTGTGAAGTGTTTGAAAAGATTTTGATTTCCTTTGAATAACAAATTATTGAACATTTTCTATGCTGAACATAAGTTCATAGTGGAAGGTTAACACGCGTTTTTGACAGTGAGAATCATTAAATTGGTATAATTTCAATAAAGATATGTTGGGTTGTCTTACTGTTTTGAAATGGATAAATTCAGAATAGCCTGCTCAAAAGATGTACTGTCTAAAACAGAAATTAGGAAGTAGAAAAGAACTGAATTTTTGGGTCTGCGCTATACACAATGCTAAGTGAAATTATACCAGCAAGTGTTAAGTAAGGCCACAGCTGAAATAATTACCCTCAGCCTTTAGTGAAATTTGAAATAATCCTACTCACCTTGTAGGACTCTCTAGGTTTGTTGTAGCTGCACAAATCAGCAGCAAAAAATAACCTAAAATCACTATGGTAGATGCTAATAAGCATACCTGTTAGCTTTAAAGTATATAGACTAGTGAATTTACTTTATACTAAAGTATATAGACCTGTTGAATTTATTCAAACACTTTTCCAACATACTGACTGCTTATCTATGACAATGTCAACTTCAGACCAAGGTCAGTTTGGTTAAATTTTGTACTTGTGTATGTGGATAGATTTCACCTCCTGCAGAGTACGTAAGTTCCACAAGCCATGTCATATGTCACATGTGGGTATTTACAAAACGATTGGAAATCTTAAGTCCTACTTGTTGCTTGTGCTTAGGCCAATGGATTCACTCTTGCATAAGTAAAAAACCCCTCCTACATTCAAATTAGTGACAAGTGAGAAGAAATTAAATTGAAATATGAATTTTTAAGCTTCTCATAGTCATCAAAGTTTAGCCTTTCCATCTTTTTATCCTCCTTGGCAGACAAGGATTGTCACCCTCATTTACAGGAAAAAAAACTAACACAAGCAAAACAATTCCTCAGTGGGAAGTCTCTAGTAAAACAGAAAATCCAGGCTTAACCTTCCATTCTCTGTCATTGAAAAAATATTGCATACTTCAACTTTGCATAATGGCAAATTTATTACAAATCCACTCTAAAATTAATGTTTTTCTGAAAAAAAGTCAAGCTAGTGTCTAGGCAACGTGTACAACCTGAGACTGGGCTCCAGATCAACTTCATGGTATAGCCATGGTCTGGAAGCCATAACCATGGAGATGAATGAGAATTTGGATTCTCACACTAGTGTATATTTTTTTATTTTATTTTGCCATAATATTTGCTGATAGCATTCTTCTCTTTGTGCACTATATAACACTATTCACCTGCCATGGCCTGCTGTACAATTGACTGAATATTTGTGATAGCCTTCTGTTTCTAATAGGCACATGCAGGTCCTTGGCAGATAGCCACAATAAGACTAGAATAGCATAGGCTAGGTAGAACAGAAGAAGATTGTCTTCTTTTAAAATACACATTTTATAGCCCCAGGAAATTGCTATAAACCATTGCACCTTGGAAAAAGAATAGGGGTTTCTATTTAAAGCTGCCTTTGCAAACAGCTCCTTGACTCACTTGGTAGCTTTTGCAATCACATGGATGGGACTGGATGGAACTTAATATTTTTAGTAGAATCAGAGAAGACCTGGAAAGCTGGCAAACTAGGTGGGCTTTCCTGATGGCTTGCTGATCTCAAGGCGTGTGTGGATATCTCATAGCTTACACAGCTGTAACATTCTTTCACACACTCTGGATGGACTATCACATATGTTGCCACAAAATGTTAAGACATCAAGACTCAAATGTTCTTTTGTTCCCTTTTTCCTCTCTGTGTATGTTTTACTCAGTAGCTTTGTTTATTTTCTTAAAATATTTCCTTTTTGTTTGCATTTCTTGGCAAAGGCTTCCTTGTGTTTTTATAACTGTAATCTTCTTTTGGTCCCTCTGCCAGCTATATGCACTCGAAAAAATAGAAAGGGTCATCTTATGCTGAATAAATACAGCAAAAAGAAGATAACTGTCTTTGGTATGGAATTATTGATATGGAGTTTTTCATATGGTGAGGAAATGGTTATTGCAGAGCAGAGTAAATTCCCTCAAATGCCATTTCTGAATCAGAACCGCCTTAACAGCTACTGGCATTTCTTTATGAATGTAGTGGCAGGTTCCCATTTTTAGACCAGGTAAACAGGAATGCTGTTCCAGCTAGAATTGCCTTGTGGGACAACCATCAACTTCCAGGTTCTCCTAGAAATGTTGCACCATGGATTTTGGAGGGAAAGATCAAAAATCAGGCCAAATGAAACAGACAAATGTACTTTATGATCAGCATTTCCATGACGCTAGTGATGCTCATGGCAAGAGGGAACAGGAGTCATCTCTTTTTATGAAAATCAGAATTCCTAAATGGTTAACCCACAGACATTTTGCAAAAAAGCCACATTTCTAACCTTGTGCAATTTTTTAAATTTTATTTTACTATCAGGCTGAAAGTTGTTGGCTTGCCAGAAGCCTCCTTCAAAGAGCTAAATACCAGCACCTCCTGAACTAACAATAAGACATGTTTTACTAGTAGTGATGAAACATCTTCTATAAACACTCCCTACCTTACTGACCATCCTTTCCCAGTATTGATTCACCACTGAAATATTTGTGTCACTTGAGTTCAAGTACATGAAACCAAACCTTTCAGTGCTTGGAGTTGTATGAGTGCCACTAAAAGCAGCATGCACTTCAGCAGTTAGTGAATTAAATAAGCAAAAGCATGCTAATGGTCTCTGTGAGACCAGCACTGCTGACCTTAGAGAGAGAATGATAATAAAATGAAGAATACAAACAAGAGATGGAACCATGGGCCTTTTATGGGTCATATCAATAGAGCATGCAGGGATCCAGAGCTACATGTTATCGTTGTCAGACCATCAAAAGAAATGTATTTTTTGTTTCTTTAGGATTGTGCTATCAGAAACTACTCTGAATAATTTCCCTGAAATATTTGCAGGATCCCATCCATATTATATTTCGGCTCAATTCAGCAGCTGATAAGAATTGTAAAAACTTGAACTAATCTCTTAAAACCAGGAAATATTCCATAGTTGTGGGAAGTTCTGTTCTTATTTCACAGGAGCCACAATTCAGCCAATAAAACATGGAATGCAAATAAATTATATGGTATTAGTTTTATTGACAGGATATTTCAGATTTGACTGGAATTCAACTCTTCTCTTATGTGGAATTATTTAATATAGTGTTTAATTACACAGAATAAAATGACTGGTGAAAAAGTGCTATCTTTACATACCAGGTAAATAAAGGTGAAGAATTCTACATTCAGTTTACAAACCAGCAATATTTAAATATGATTTCCATTTAAAATATCCCTTGCATTTGGCTAGAGGAATATAATCAGGAATAGATGAAAGACAGAACAATTAAGATAATTTTTTTCCTTACAATATGCTGACATAATCCAAGGGGCTTCCACATAAATTATATTTCAGCTTTGTACTCTTATTTGTTTGCACGATATTATGTACACTGCATTTCATGGTGGAGAACAGGAATGTGAACAACAGTTTAGATCCTCAAAATGGAGTGAGGTCAACTATGCCCTTTTGGAAGTCTTCCATAGGTTTGAATAACATTCTCCTGTGCTATGAATATATTGAGGAATATGTGTAAAACTATTACCCACTTACTGAATAGGTACTTACCCACTCAGTAAGTGCACCCATTTACACTTACCCATTTCACTGAGTACTTGCTATCAATCACATGAGAGGAGGAAAGAATCCTTGGTGTTGCTGAATTCTTGATGTAGTATTTTTTAAATAATTCAATTTAGGGTAGTATAAACAAAAGTATGTAACAGTGAATAGGAGAACTGACTTATTAGGGAACACAAGGAAAAATAAAAATGGAGGGAAAATATGAATTTTCTCCACCTCCTCCCACTCCAGAAAACATTAAAATCATATGTCCCAATTCAGCGAACATTTATCCAGAAAGACAATTTATTTTCAAGAAAATCATCCTATAAATGATTATAGATGTAGTCTGTTTGAATCACAGTTCATGTATCACCCAGCAGAATGGATTTATCACAGCAGTGAGGTAGTATCATGATATTTCCATGTTCTTAATGCATCTACTTACAGAGCTATGCATGTCACATCAACATCCAAAATGGTTTTAGATACTTTTTTCTATTTCTTACTCAGCAATGCAAATTTACCATATTTATCTAAAGTACAAATGCAAGCAAGAAAGGTAAGATCAGGAGCAAGCTTCTAATATTTTGCTGCTTGAGCTATTCAGTCAGACATTGGCTAAGTGAGAAGCAAAGTCTTGGTTCTTTCGAATGTCACCTGTGTATGCCAGCTGACATAATCTAGTAAGAAAAAGAAGAAAAGGAAAATAAACAGGAGTTCTTGCAGAGCTGCTAGTAATTAAATGCAAAAAACTTTCATCTTTATTGACAGACAGTAACATTTATTACCCATTTTAAATTTTAATTTCAATATCTGTTTAATATGCAATTAAAAGATCTAATTTATTTAAGATTCTTATTTTAAATTAATCAAACTTTAAAGAAGGCAATAAAGTTAGTTTTCTGAGGCTAGAAAAGTTAACTATGACTGTTGCCAGGCATTGCCGGTAATTAATCTAAGCTAGCTTTCCTCACACTCCTGTCTGTTTATCTCTTCTGTCATCTTCTTCTACATAGATAGTTATTTCCACCTCTTCCTCCTTACTCCACTTTCTTAATTTTCCTTTCTCAGATCTGTAGTCTTATTGGAGAGCTGTTCACGTTCATAGTGTTACGGATCAAAAATACTTACTTGACTTTTTGTCTCGAACATGTAGAATAAAACTAAGGAATATGAAAGTTCTGTAAGTATTATTTTCCTACTGCTGTGGGCATGGACACAAATCATTCACTTTCACATGTATGTTAAAAACTTGTTGCTCAGAGCTTACTAGAAGTATCTTATAATGCATCATCCCCTATATATGCTTGTATGCTTTATACCTTCTGCTGATTTCATTTCTGATATATTGCAGCATTGTGTTGCCACAAAGGGAACTTCCCTAGGGCTATTTAATGATAAGCCTAAGAATGCTGAGGCTTCAATAGAAAACTAGCTCTTACTCACAGCAATTTGTATCTTACAGAGCCTGGAGAGTGGGCAGTTTGAGTGACACTCTTACAAGTGACACATTCCTCTACCTACATCTGATTTATGACTCAGTCATATCTTAACACAAACCTCCGTGCATACTTTTTACAACACCTCCTCTATCTAGCTTCATGCTTTCAGCAGACATTAACCATGTCTACATTCTCATTTTGCACCTGCAATTAATTGGCTAAAGAAATCCCTGTAATGAAAGCACTAATGTGGCTGAGAGACACACCAGGCAGGTGTGCCCACATAATACATGAAAAGTTTTACTTGTGTTTACCTTGGTTGCCAACTAGCAACAGTTACACAATGTTTTGGCTACTTGAGTTCTGAGGAGAAATGTAAAAACAGTAGAAAATGAGGGAAATTAAGGCCTCTGCAAGAATAAAACCAAGTATATGCTGCTAATTGCTCTCTATTAAAGAGCTATGATTCAACAATCGCTCCTACACAGCAAAGTTACAATAATGCACTTTTCTAAATAGAGTAACAGTAAGAAGAGCTGCTAGAGGAGCTGACTTTTCCTTTAACTACTGTTCTTTAAAAGTGATTCTGTTCCACAATGTACAAGGTCGACAAGTCAGTGCAAGACCACCCTGCTTGGGGATTTGCTCTCAACACAGAGTTGTGTTGAATCCCTCAGCTGAGAAATGTCAACCAGCACCTTTCATATTTATGGTGACTCATAAACAGGAAACTCAGCCCTGTCCACGACACTGGAGGTTTTTCATATCTTAGATCCTTTTATGAAGGAAAAAGAAAAGGGTAAGAAAAAAAAACAGAAAAGAAAAAAGAAACCTCTCAAAACAAAACAAAGAACTTAGCAGGACATTTAAAGCAGCTGCTTTCTAGTTTATGTGCCAACATAAATATTGCCAAATTAGTAAGGCATATTGAACAAATTATAAGCTAAATGCAAATTTATCAACTGCAATTCAGTGGTAGAGTAGCCAAGGAGCTTGCAATGGTATAGTTCATCTTTCTAAGTAGGTGTTTTGGTTGGCCAGTTGCTGGAGAGTGACATGGGAACAGTAATATAAAAGAGAGCATTTCTGTTACACCCAAGATGATCAGTTTGTTTTAGGAAGTTCAAGTAAACATTTTCTAACATACATTCACTAGTTTCAGAGTGTCTTTTGCTACCAAGAAAGAGATAAAAACTAGATTTAAAAGTCTTTTACAAAAATAAAGCATTTCAGAAATGGTAATGTCAGCATGATAAATTGTCCAACAAAATTTTGGTGAGGTTTCTCATTTCAAAATAATGAGAAAGTCTTGGGTTTTTCCCCTTGTATTCTTATAAGGACACACATGGTCTTTCTGTCTCTGATGTGAATTAACCTTACATAACTAGAAAAAGTATCATGACACCTGATATATATATATAGAGAGAGATACACACACTCAATTTCCAGGGGGAAATAACCAGTCTAAAACAGTAAATCCAGTGCTTGGGTAGTTTATACACATGGTTTACATGAGAGCTCACAAGACGTTACTGTTAGTGTACTGTTCACTTTTCCATAAATAAATTTCAGTGTTATTGGGGGGAAAAAAAATTCCATTGGGAAAAAACGACTCAAAATTTTGCTTCAGGTCAGTCCAACATAGACTTTCATGAGTTTTGGCATTATTGGTTTGTTGTCTTGACACAAAATATTCATATTTAAAATTAAATGTTTAAGGTCTCCCTTTGATAAAGCTGATAATACACTGCAGGAGATGTACTGTGGCCAAAAGGTCTGATTCATGTGAAAAAATTGGAGTCTTTTTTAAAGTAACAAAGCTTTACTAGATCAATAGCCTTCTGGGAGTGATACAGTTAATGTGAAACTGGTTTGGAATACCAGGCATACCTCTCTGTTCAATAAACCAACCCAAAGCATTGAGTTTCAGAGATAGCAACTTATTTTTTAAAAAAAAAATTAGAACATAATACTGATCAGTTAGTGACTCACACCTAGTTGGAGCCTCTGCCTTGGAGAAAAATTTCAATATTTTAACTTTTAACCCTAAATTCAGGGTGAAAAAACTGTGAAATCTTAGAATGTTTCCTGGAACCAGATTCTATGCTTATCCTGTCGCGATTTTCCCTTTTGACCCATTATGGTTAAGAGTTCCCAGCGCATAATCCCACCTTTACAGTCTGAGCAAGCTATACTGAAATAATTTTCATTATAAAACTAAAGGCAAACTAACAAGATCTCTCCCCAGCCTTTTCACTCCCACTAAAGAGAAAATATCTGTTTGCAGGCAAAAGGGTCAACTTTTCAAATAAGATGGTCAATGCCTTCATTTACGTCCTCTAAAAGCAAGTGTCATTGACCTCATCTGCATCATATTGCCACAGCACAGGGTCCCAAGCATGCATGGGTTGGTGTGGACTCTTTGAGGTCAAGTGGCACCTGCTTCTGATAGACAAAGATTTCAGCTTCAGATTTGCTGTCTTATGCTCAAAGATATACTTTGGTTAAGCATCTAGAGAGTTGCAGAGGAAATCAGCCTCCCAGCAGACTCTGAGGAGAGATCACTGCTTTGATTATCAGCAAGAACATTTGACAAAACATGTGCAACACAATTAAGAAAAAACAAAGTTGTGAATTTTACTGTTTGAGTCAGCCCAGTTCAAAACAAACAAACTTAGTCCAGCAAAATGTTATTGGTTTCCTTGGCTATAGAGCCCTTCTGGAAAAGAAAAAAACCCACAAAAATCCCAGCACAATTTTAAATTCTGACGCACTTTGGGGCTTAGAATTTCCTTACAGAACACTGAAAACATGTTTTTTTGCATTAATTTATGATCAGCGTGGATATTTTACAGAGAGCTGGCTTTCTGTGCTCCGGAGAGGCCTGCACATTTCCTAATTTGCCATGAAACTTTGGTCAGGGTGAAAGAGGGAATATTTTCATATGCTGAAAACTTAGGTGGGCCTTGATGAAGCTGAGAGAAAGCATGACCTGCTCCAGGAGTTTTCTCATAACTTAAAATGAGGAAAAACTGCGCTCCCAGACTGGATCAAGTGGGTGACTCTTTCCATCACAACAACTTTAGGTCCCATGGTGGCATTTAGCATAGAATCTTTAGCCCATGTCAGCACTGCTCCTGTTAGGGGAGATGCCTTTCTCCCCATCTCAGGAGGCAAGTCTTGCAAGACAAAATACCAAATTATTTTTCTTTCTCAGATTTATACATGTTTATCTCTTTTAGAATTCATCTGAAGTAAAATGGATCCAGCTTTCTTTCAAATAATGCAAAACATATGGGAACAGGGTTGTGTAAGTCACAAAATGACAAGAACCAAAGCCCTTCAATGATTGTCTCAGACCCACATGATATTCTCAAATCTGACAGACCTGTTATGCGAGCAAATACTTTTAGCCTGCCAGCCAGCTTTGTAGTGACTTCACAAAACAGACAACTGCAAGCAGACTTATTCCACTTGCTTGCTCTTCATGTTGATTTGTGTCACACCATTATGGAGGGCAGAAACAGGCGAATTACATGTTGTGTCAAAACACTCTTGCTGCGACAGAAGCTTCACTTGTTTCTGTAAAGGTAACATCTGTGCCAGACCTACATCAAACTCACTTGTGCATATGAACAAGCTCTCAAAACATTCTAATGTCAGTGTCCTTTAATGCTGAATTGATTGATACATGTTACATTGCAACTTGCTATTGCAGAGGAAAACATTGCTTAGATAAAAACATGGAAAAAGTGGTAATTTTGTTGAGATTTTCTCTCATATGTGAATTATGAAGTTTAGAAATTAGAAAATTTAGAAAATTACTTCATACTGACAGCCATTGTTTTCAGCTGCTTTCTGCTTTCTAGAAGGCAAACCACTTTTTGTAAGAGTTTACCGATGTGGAGCAACCTTCATATTCACCACTGAATTTAGCTACTGGGGATGCTGAAGATGTTTAACTCACCATGGCTTAGGTGTGCCTCTGTCGTGGTTTAATCCCAGCTGGCAGCTCAGCCCCACACAGCCACTCACTCCCCAATGGTGGGATGGGAGAGAGAATCAAAAGGGTAAAAGTGAGAAAAGTTGTGTGTTGAGATAAAGACAATTTAATAAGTAAAGCAAAAGCCACACACACAAGGAAAGCAAAACAAGGAATTCATTCACCACTTCCCATGGGCAGCGAGGCTCCATCACATGTAACAATGACCTCAGAAAACGAACACCATAGCTCTGAATGTCCCCCCCTTCCCCCTTCTTCCCCTTCTATATGCAGAGCATGATGTCGTATGGTGTCGGATATCCTGTTGCTTCGTTGTGGTCAGCTGTCCTGGCTGTGTCCCCTACCAACTCCTTGTGCACACCCCGTCCCCTTGCTGGTGGGGTGGGGTGAGGAGCAGAAAAACCCTCCACACTGTGCAAGTACTGCTCTGTAATACCAAAAACATCCTTGTGTTATCAACATTCTTTCACGAAGCCAAAACGCAGCCCCATACCAGCTGCCATGAAGAAAATTAACTACTTCAGCAAACCTCAGCACAGCCTCATAGAAACTGAACTCCACCAGGCTGTCTTTGTATTGTGATGGGTATGTCCTTGCTGTGTCACCTGCTGTTCTGGACTATGCATCTATAGCATGGATGGATGCATCACACAGGCTGGTTTAGAGTGCCATGAAATGAAGGTGGAGCTCAAGTCACTTTGACAACACAGAGAGTATCACCCATGGTGTTCAGCTACTTGAAGAGCTGAAAGCTTTTGCCTGACAGTGACTCTCAGTACCTGACCTAGCATACATGTACCTTCCAGGTTCCAGAGAGTGACTTAGAGAGGCTAAGTGGACCCTGCTCTCCAAAAGCTGCTGAACACTGTTTCCAGGGCACCTGTGCTTGCTTTCCACAAGCAGCTTAACATCAGCAGAGCTGCAGACCAGCCTGACATTGTGGCTATGGAACAGATAAATGTGCCCTGTGTGCTGTATGGAGAGTAGCTCACAAGCAGGAAGCACCAGTGGGTGTGACAAAGCTGGAGCTGGAAGTGGTTAGACGTCACATTATACGAGTAGCTCAAGCTACGCAACAGCATAAGTTCTGCACGTGCCACAGGCAGAGCAGAGCCAATTATGCTTTATCAGTCTCAGACTGCTGTATTGTTCCCTTCACTTTTTGACATTGATCTAGTGGAACCAGTGCATATTAAGACACACTTTCATACTCTTTTTCATTTTTTTTGTAAGTAAAAATATTTCAAAGAACCCCTTCCCATCAGTAATACCATATGGTTCTATTTTACTTAATTGTTGCTCTACATAAAAAGACAGGAGATAAAAGTTATTTTCTGCAAAGTCACAGCTGTATTGCCAGCTGTGTTGCTGGCAAAAGTAGTTATTGTAACATGATTTTTTTTCTTTTTATATTCTTGATATATAGCTTAGATTTATATTGTCTACACTCATTTGCGTAAAGTGCAATAATCCATTGCCAGCTATCTATATCAGAATGACTAATTTAATGAAAATATATTTAACTGTACCAAGCTTCCTAAAACCATATGGAAAAATATCCTTCCATGTGCATAAATGCAGCTTTGGGCAAGACACAAGCATAATCGGAGGGCAAAATGTGGCCACTTGGTCTTTAAAAGAAAAAAAAAAGGAAAAAAGCTAGAACTCTACCTATCCCTTCCTCCCCCATATCACCAGGAGCCAAGTTTTAACAAAGTGTAATTGTGTTAGGTACGATCTGAAGAATACACTATATTATTTAAAATGTTTAAGAATTAGTGTCTTAAGCTAGGAGGACAATCTTACTATTGTCTCCAAAGCTTGCAGTCTTGTTGTTTTATCTTAGAGGAAGTTTATTCCTAGATAGTGATCTTCATAACACGGAGTCGAGAATAGAGACATTGACAGTTAGTGTATATAGTTTATTGCTTCTTTATAAAAGCACTATTTAGTAGCAGGAGTGAATATTTGAGTCAGCAGAGACATGCATTTGCTCCTCTCAGCTAATCTGTCAGGTTTTGCTTATTTATAGATCTTAGGAGCTTCTTTCTAACTTTCGGCCATAGCCAATGCTTTGTCTGACTGTAAGTCTCCACATGCTTTTTGGAAAGGACACAGTTTAAAATTTAACTTTTATGGTTACACAGGACATATAAAATGCTTGCACAGTGTGGTTTGTGCACTGAGAGTTGCACAGATCAGAGAAGATAACTGGCACCAAGAAATTCAAGACACGTTCAGAATTGTGTTGGTGTGCCAATACATCCCTGAAGTTTTCAGAAGTCCCTTTGTAGTGCTTTGTTGGCAGTTTTAGTGATTTCTCTGACTCTGAAGATCTCTCTCATTTAGAATATCATCAAAACTGTTACAATTTCAAATTAGACATTGAAGCTGTTGTCTTGTTGTTTTCTATGAAATATCTTTTCTCTTCTATTTTTAGAGGAATTACTGTGGTTGTTTGTTTGTTTTTTTTCACTTACTTGCCAAATGGATATTATGAGAATGAAACAAATAGTATTACCAAAGTACCTTTTTTTCCAGGATGACACTCCTCTCTTTCTCTCATGGCCACTGGACAGAATACCTTGAAATCCAGAAGAGAAAACAAAGGTACTAGTTCCGTTGTCTAAGTTAATTAGTGACATTTTAGAAGATATTTATCTGTAAATGACTTAACTTAAAAAATCAGTGATGTTATCCCTTATTTCTGATTATTCATTCTTTTAACAAGGTTGATGAATTTAGCTTAATAAATAAGCACAGTTTAGGGAGCTTTATGGTTTCCAATCAACATGAACTCCTTTGGCACCTGACTTCTCAGAGTCTCAGGACAACCGGAAGAATCCCAGCACTTCATATGCATTTTTCTGTACTGCTCTGAAAAAACCCAGCTCCAGCTGCAGTCAGAACTGAGCACTGTTACCATCTGATGATATTATTTGACTAGTAATGTTAGTTGACACTTTCCTACCAGTAAAGACAAACAGAGATAAAGCAAGACCTGCTCCAGGAGTTTTCTCATAACTTAAAATGAGACAGAACTCCACTCCTAGACTGGATCAAGTGGGTGACCATGAGAAGTGAGAAGAGAGCAGATTTCTCTGTGTCTCTGCCTCTAAATCAAAGCCTCTTACCACCCCTGAGCTCCTGCCACTTTCTCCTGTTCTCAAATCCCCAGTGACCCTTCCTGCTCCAAAGCAACACATCTACCACAGACTTTTCTAGCTCCCCATCAGACATCTCTGTCTGTACTGCTTCCCACTCCCTTGCCCTTTCTGCGCAGGTCCCTGCCAGCTGAGACTTTTCATTGCAATCTGCATCCACTCTCCTCCTTTCTGCTACACATGCTCTGAAAGCCAAACCTCCTAAGTGGTTCACACTCTGATGGTCCACCAGCATCTGTTTCTGCCAGCCACAAGCCCTTGTCAACATTTGCTGGCAGTTTTGAAGGAACACACTCAGGCATGGGACGAAAGTAGGTGAAACCAAGATGGGCTCCATGCGGATAAGATATACCTGGGGTAGGTTAAACCCAAGAGCCATTACCTGTTAGTGTTATTGAAGTACTTCTGATGAGCAGATAAGAAGTATCCCTGCTTCCTGCAGGCGTATTTGAAGTGATGATTTTTTTGCAGTTTCCATATTTTTTTAAGAAATGACACTTCTAGTAAACTGCTGAAAATGTGCATCTGTCTTTAATAAAGAGGGGACTTAATTAGCACATCTTCCCCTCTGTTGAATAAGACAAAAAGGCAGAGAGGCAGGAGGAAGAGATTTATTTTGGTGCCATATGAATCATAATGAGCCTAGCATGCAAAGCCTGAAATAATGTTAAAGCTTGAAAGAAATTATATATAAATGGAAAAGTCATCCCCCATGTTTAACAGCAAACAGTAGATACAATACACCATGTTCTGGTGCAGAAGAGCAGATTTCCAGTGGAATTATTCCAGATTTACACTGCAGTGGCTGAAATGAGAAACACAGAGCATATGTAACTGTAGAAGTAACATGATATTCTTTTTCCTTGGATCATCTTGTTCAAGCTCTGCCTCCTGTGTTTCAAGCTGTGCTTGAATTGCTACCCACAACTGGCAGTAAATAAGAGGGTCCAGTTGTGTTAAATGCTTTACAAACATATAGTGAAACATAGTCCCTTACCTGAAGAGCTTGAAACGCAGGAAGAAGTGAGTTTGTTATTGACAATATGAAAATAATACTTTTGAATTTTAGGCCAACCATGATCATCTTGTTTGAAGGTGTTATGGAAGAGAAGTTGTTTTAAGAGGATCCTGACATGGCTTGGTGGATGCTCCTTTCACACAGGGGTAGTGAGAATAAAGCCTCAAGAGGATTCTGGTAAAATTGGACTGACAGGTAGTATAGGTGAGAATCATTTCGGACAGAAAGAGCACTGTTTGGGGGTTAAGGCACTATTGTCAGTTTTGCTTGTTCGTCAGCTGATGTTGGAGCACGGGCCATAATGGATGGGTAACCACATGGGTTGCAGGCTTTCAGCTCTCTCAGCTGATTGTCATGAAGGTGGCAGTAGCAGGTGATATTCTTCTGGTGGGGAAAGACAAATAACTAAAAGAGAAGCAGGACCTGAAAGACCACAACTTGAAGGTTTAAAAGAGGAGGGTTATGGTCTGAAATAACCAATCAAGAAACTGATGTTTGAAACACAGTTCTGAAAGGATTTTTAAAATAAAACAGAATAGATTTATATCAAAACTATAGAAAGCAAAGGAGTGCAAACCAGAAGGTCATAATTTGTATTGACAATTGTCCAAGTTGGTTTGATTCTGGCTGATACATATTGGTTATGGGAAAAAAACTTGCAGAACAGAATGAAATGCAAGTTAGAGTTATCTGAAATAACTGTGAATAAATTGATGACAGAAGCAGATTAATTGTAAGCTAAGAACTGGGGCAAATTAGTACATTTAGAGTTATTGCTGTGCTACCAGAAGCTGTAGCCTTTAAAATATTCAATATGGGCAAATACCATGTCCAGAAATAATTCCAGCTCAGCTATGACTGCCGTTTCACAGAAAGTACATAGTGCCAAGCTCATTTTTGCAGAAACTAAAAATAGGCCAGGACTAGGCCTATTTTGTGGGGATTTCTGCTTTGGAAACATCATATTTAAGCTCACACTGTGCTCTTTTTGGGTGCTTTGAAAAATGTCCTAAGATTTGAGTTCATGCAGATGGAAACAGGGCAAGGGAAGGATGTGCGGGTTTTTAATAAAAGTGCAAGGATTGGAATGGTTTATTTAAACAATCCTCTCTTCATTGCCTTGTGTTCCAAAGATGCTGTTTGGTTCTCAGAAGACAGGTTCATCTCTGCCTCAATCCAAGCTGAGCAGTAGTGCTTGTGGCTTTCTTTGTAGCTTATGGTAAAGCTAGTTTAACTAAGTAGAAGTCTCAGTCCAGTGTTCAGTAAATGTGGAAAAAAATCTGGGCATTTATTAAAAAAACCCAAACCACACATTACCTCCTTTCAAATATCCACCTGCATCAGTTATCAGAGTATGTGCCATTTCATTTAATGAGTGACACTGTCTCCCTGTCCTGGAAATGTTATCTTTCACAACTATCCCTGAGGAAACTGCAGCATTTCATATCATAGAATCATATCATAGAATTTCAGGGAATGGACCAGATCATCTAGTCCCAACTTCCCCTGCCATGGGCAGGGACACCTCTCCACTAGACCAGGCTGCTCAAGGCCTCATCCAACCTGGCTTTGAACATTGCCAGGGTTGGGGCATCCACTACCTCCCTGGACAATCTGTTCCAGTCTCTCACCACCCTCACAGTAAAAAACTTTTTCCCAGTATCTAGTCTAAATTTTCCCTCCTTCAATCTAAATCCATTGCCCCTTGTGCTATCACTGCAGTTCCTGACAAAGAGTCCCTCTCCGGTTTCCCTGTAGACTCCCTCTGATACTGTAAGGATGCTATGAAGTCTCCACATAACCTCCATGCAACCTTTGAAATTCACAAATTTGGGTGCCAAATCCAGGCAATAGAATGAAAGCTATTTTTGTTTAATCTAAAACTTTCAGAAATTAATAGCAGCTATATATTACCCCCATTTATGCCATTCAGTGACTGCCAATATTTTAGATTACCATTTAGTGACTTTATCAGAATTGCCCATATTAGATATTTAACATATTTTTTCTTTTTACTAAAAAGCACTTGAAGACAAAAGTCTTGACTTGTATGCATGTTAATGCAATGCCTCCCATTCAATGTAGGTCCTTATTTTCTGGTCTAGAGTAAATGTTTAAAAATGCTATACAATAACATCTGCTATTACACAATAGTTCTCTATTTGCTTCCAAGGAGCTTACACTAACCCAGCATTGCGTAACTTTTTTCTTCACATAAAACAATGAGAGCGTATGCTGGCCTGTAAAAGACTGTATGGCCTCAAGTAATAAATACCTCTCACAGACACCCAGCACAAAACCTCATTGTTAGAGCAGCTTTGCCCAGAGTAGTTGCACTGTGGCTCGGTGAGTCCAATGAAGAGTAGCTATCTTGATGCTGAAAGATTTAAATTGTCCCAGAAAGATTTCGAAAGAATTCACATATCAGGCAAGTGAGTCATGCAAACACGGGCAGTTTATGTTGTTTGAGAGTACAGGTGCAGTGCTGGCTGCGTAGTGAAAGCATGGAGCTGGGGCTGGGATTATATCCCCAGTCTTGCTGAGGAAATTATACTATCTTAACTAAGGGGAATGTTCTTTGCTCAGTCTGCACAGACTGTATTTGGAACTTCGGAGCCAATGTGATCATCATCTCTTTCCTCTTGAATAGCACATGACACAGAGTTCATTGCCAGAGCAGTTGTAAGGGGTTTTTTTAACCGTTAAAAATATGATAAATCATGGTATGTAGGTGAAAAGAAAAAAAAAAGCATTTTGATTTCTTACAGAGTTTTCATTTGTCAATGAACACTCAAAAAGGAAAATCTCATTTGACTTTCCAGGAACTCATACAGGCTTGATTTTTTTTTTTTTTTGTGTATGTGTAGAGACTTGTGACCAGTGTCAGCAAACATCACTGTGTCCAAGAAAACGCCTGTTGCTGCTATGGTCTCTCTAAAGAATTTGTTACTATTGTTAGTTTCTTAACATCTGAAATTAGATGCCTTCTGGACAATACATAAAAATAAAGAGAGCCAGATGGGTTCCATCTGGCCAGATATAGATGTTTACATCTAATCTGGTCCCTATAAACTCTCACTGTACTCAGTGGAAAGAAAAGGGACACTTCCAGGCTTTGAATTATCGCAGGTTAAATTAGATACATAGAACTAGCCAGCAGAATAGCCATTCTCATAGCTCCTATTTCTCCCCACAGATTTGAAAGGGAATTTAGTGAAACATTCAACTGTAGACACCAAAGTAGAAGGTTCGGGGAAGTGAGTCTAACACCTCTTATCACAAAAAAAATGCATTGCCTTAAGCAGTTGCTAGGGTCCTGGCAGAGATCTGTTTATAATTCTTAAAGAGACTATAACCAAAAATGAAAAAGCAAGGAGGAAAGAGGTGGGACAGATTTATATACTAAACTGTTTTATGTTTGGCAGTGTATGAAAGCTGACACATTAAAGTCCATTATACATATCCTCAGGTAGCAAAATTCAAGCACGAAGCTACATTTTCTAATAGGATTGCTATTGATGTGAGCTTGTTGATATCCCAAAGGCTGACGAGGAGTAAAAATCAGTACAGAAGTAGCCTTGACAATGTCATAGTAAAGGATATTCTTTACAGTGCGTGTTTCCCCACTCTCTCCCAGAGCACACTGAAGCATTGGTGTAGCACGCTTCATATGGGAAAAACAGAGTTGTTATTGGTGGTTCTTCCTTACTCCAGATTTGAATACTGGCCTTATATAGACTGTAGTTGACCAAGACCAGTAATTCTGTCAATGATTTTAATGAGGAGCAGGAAAAAGGGACATTTGGGTATGGGTTGTTTTTAGGTATTTTTTTTAAATGGATGACCCCAAAAGAATACTATGTAACATTACTCAACCCTAAAGTGAGTAATTCTGGTGGTTCAACAAGAGGCTTTCTAGGCCAAATTTCAGGAACTGAGTCTTAGCCAAGTAAATGGTAACACTCAAAAGCAATGCAGGCTTAGCTTACATTAAACATTTGGAAGAGCTAGACCTAATCTGAAACATACTATTGCAATTCTTTGCTATTTTATCTTTTGCCTCTAGTACATGCTGAGCCACAGTATGCACAGAAAAAGTAGAATCACTGTCCTGATTTGCTCTACATCTTTAGTCTTGATTTTATGAATGAAAAATGCACTAGCACCCTGATTATATAGTTCCTAGTCTACTACGAATGCCATCTTAACATAAAATAAACCCTTCTGTGAAAACTGAGCTTGATATTGAAATGAAAGGGCCATCAACCTGGTAATGAAACAAAACTCCAGTGGAAATATAGAATAAGAGATATTAGCTGATATTTAAAATAAGCATGACCTTTAGTCAAATAAAAATACCATCCCAAAAAAGGAGAAGTTTGATGAGAAAGATAAAGGATGACAAAAAATGACAGAAGTCCAGGGAGTTTTCAGATGCATCAGAAAACTGACATGGTGGTATTTGTTCTTCTGCAGATTTATAGTTCTCTTTTGTTTCCTATCACAGAATCATAGAATGGGTTGGTTTGGGAGGGACCTTAAAGATCATTTAGTTCCAGACTCTCCGTCATGGGCTGAGACACATCCCACTAGACTAGGTTGCTCAGGGCCTCATCCAACCTGTCTTTTAAAAACCTCCAGGGATGGGGTATCTGTAGCTTGGGCAACCTGTTCTAGTGCCTCACTACTGTCTGAGTAAAGAATTTCTTCCTAACATTTCATCTAGATCTCTCCTCTTTTCATTTGAAACCATTCCCCCTTGTCTTATCACTATCTGTATGTGTAAGCCCCCTTTCAGTACTGAGAATCTTCAATAATGTCTAAGTTCATTTACAAAGTCTATGATTGTCTTGCTTTAGCAAGCATGGATTTTCCAGAGAGTTAACATGTAAAGTGATAGTAAGGATGGAAGTCTGGATAATTTTTGCATATGTTGTTGAGGTATTCAAACAGTGGTAAGACATGTGGCAGCAAAAGGAAGCATTAGAGCACCATGGTCTGTAGTGTGTGCGCTTCGGGTACAATCTCTTTTCTTGCCCACAAACTCTGGCTGTGGTCCAGCTAATCATACCTCTGCTGTCAATTGCAACTTTTCCTCATGAAGCCAGACTTTCTAAAAATGAAGGAAAGGCCAAGGATTTGGTACTGTTGATGCCAGAAAGAGATGAGAGGGCTGACCTGAAATTAAGTTGGGTTTGAGAAAGATAAGATCCAAAGACTCATTTAAGCTCAATGGTTTGAACTATCAAAGCTGTAAGATGCTGGGGCACCACAGTTTATCTTGGGAGGACCAGCTACATACTCCAGACATGGGAAAGTATCATGAAAAGTATTCAAGTCACTGAACATAACTCTTTAGCTAGGGGAATGACCAACTGACTCTCTAATAACCCCTGCAGCTCATTGTTTACTTGAGGAAAAGCTCTGGGAGTTAGTGTAAGAAGGGTGGAGGGGCCTCAAGATTTCCTGCAAAATAGAAATAAAAATGAACTATGTTTTGTCACAGAGCGATTTGATAGGACTTCTCTTGTTTAAAAAAATAGATTTGAAAAGTATGGGCTATTATTTCCAATTTATTCTTTTGTTCAGCAAAATATTGACTTCATATGATTCAAAGAAAGAGGATGACCATAGATGTCTTGTTAGAGAGATCCAGAAGCATTACTGGAAGAGCACACCACAGAAGGAAGCCCCCATGACAAAAAAGGATGCCCAGAATTTCTTTTTGTACTTGAGATTCTCCACAACAGCACACTGAAAAATGTTAATGGAGTGATCTTATGGGAAACTGTTGTAGATATTAAGTGCCCTGAGCTGCATCATTAAAGCATTAATTTAATAACTAAATGAAAAGCATTTCGGCATGCTTTATTTTGAATGTCCAGAAAACCTGAGAGCGGTGGGAGGGTGGAAAGTGTCAAATATAAAAAATATATATAAATAGCTTGATTCTTGACAGTTCACAGTTCCAGTGCAGCAACATATAGAAAACAGGGAGAGGGATGAAAAGAATGCCACAAATGTACGGATGAAATTGATTCTTTATATCATTCCAGTGAAGTCATTCATGACTCCTGCAGCAGAACAACAAGCCAGATGAGCTGCTGGCATTTTTGATTTCTAACCAGTGCAAGGAGATGAAGCATAAAAGACAAAGAGCTCAAACATCATTTAAGAAAAGAAGAAGACTTTGTTGAAGTCTTCCAATTTGCTTTTCATTCCTCTTTTGAAGGTAAGAAAAAGAGTAGTCTCAACAGAAGATCATAATCTATAGGATGAGACATCATATTCACAACAACACCATGTTGTGAACATCTTGTACTCAGAACTACAGAAGAAAGAAATGTTTCATTAGTAGCTGGGAGCAAGCAATTACCATAGCAAATGCCCCCATTGCAATCTGAAGCTGAGTTCAATGCTCTTGACTTATTTTCCTACCATGAGTCACCCCACCTGAGCTGCACCCTACTTGCTGCAGGAGTGCTTGTTGAGTGTTAACGCAGGTCATGTTCCATTGGTATCCATAGAGATCTAACCCACACAGGATAATAGTGATGACAATTAGGATGTAACACTTTCATCACCTACAGCATTCAAATTTGTTTTAATCTGAAATAACTTCATTTAAGGGATTTGGATCTGAAGTTTAGATTTACTCCACTCTAAAGGTTCAGAAACAGATGGGTGACATGATTGCAAACTTCCTACTATGACTTTTTTCCTGGGACTTGATTCAGGCTCATTTCTCATTTTCATATAAGCTTGACTGTCAGGTTTTTTATTTTTATGAAAATGGACTAATATAGTAAAGCCAAAATAATGAAGACATTGCTCATTGTAAATTAAATTTAGAATGAAAAAGTGTCTGTGCCAATTAAAAAAAAAATCTTTTCAAAGATAGACTTTGCGGACACAAATTTAAAACCACATTATATTGCTGGAAACATTTTATTTCAATGGAAGTGATGACACAACTTTAGATGGCAACATCCTGAATAAAACACTGTAATAAATACTCAAAAATGTCAATTAAGGGAGGAAAAGGACTTGGTATTCATATTACACCATGTAGCCTTTTGTCCCCTAATCTCAGCCTTATCCAATCTTGAAAGATTTATAGTTTGCTAATTCTATAAGGCAAAAGAATGTTCTTCTACCCAGCAAGGTCAGTCAAATCCACTCTAGGCAGTGATTAGTGGATTAACACATGCCACTGAACTCTGTGCAACTTCATTTCTGCCAGGACATCTCAGTTACAGACCATGACACTGAACGTTGGAATGGACATCTGGTCTTACCTGCTGGTTGCTAAAGGCATAATTAAATTAAAAACCTTGGGCAATATGTTTCTTTGGCATATCCCTGTTTAACAGAGAGTCTGCTCTCATAAGCCTGATAAAGAAACATAAATAATGCTATGTATATGCACACATAAATAGCTGGAGGTTTCCAAAGCTTTAGAATGTTTTTGTATCGCTTTAGAGGAGTCAAATCATTAAATCCTCAAATTATTTTGAGCATAATCTCCTCAAAACATTAGCAAAAAGTTAGGCTGGAAACTGCTGCAGAGCCTCGATCCAACTCCACTCAAATCAAAGTTTTCCCACTGGCTTCTACGAGAATAAATCATGCTACTGGAGTGGGTGGTCCCTCTGTCCTGCCCAGTGGGCCAAATCATCCCCAGATCCAAACTCACCATGCGCTGTGGTTTGGATTCACTGCTGCTTTCAAATTTCAGGTTTGGCTGAGCTGTGCAGTGGGAGGAGCACAACAAAGGGTGGGTTCTTCCCAGGCTGATGCTTTTGTCTTCCCAATTTGGCCCCTGGCACGATTTGGAATATATAAATATAAATAAAATGTAAAAATTATGAGCAGTGGGAATCAATCTTCAAGGGCGACACTGCCAGCTGGAAATCACTGAAATGTTCTAGTAGTTACCCACACCCATTCCCTGGCCATTTAGTCATCATTGATGGTTTTATAACAGTTCAAGATACCCCCAAGCATATCCTCAGTTGGCCTTCAGAATCACTAGAAATTTACAAGGGGACTGGAACTGAGCTGAGCTGTCTGCCTTCTGCCATGGTGCCTGGTTTTTCAGTCATGTGTCATATCTCTGCTCAAGACCAATAATATTTTGAGGAACTGGTTATCACTGGTGGTCCAAAAGAACACCTAGAGCAAGCAACAGCACCCTTCAGGTACTCACATAAAAATTTCTTTTCCTTCTGGTGTTTCAGTGTATGTTAGCAACTGTTCTTTGCGGGCCAAGATATACTAAAATCATGGAGCTATAAAAATTCACATAAGCTGAAAACCAGATCCAATCTTTATTTCTTGTTCGTTGTAGAGTACCTGCACAACCTGTACTTGAAAATATGTTAAAGGAGCAAGATCTTTTACAGATTCACAAAGGTAGTAAAGTGGCAAGATACCTCAATTCCTGGAAAAATATTGGTTTGCACCTGTTTCAGACCCTCATGTACATGCTATTACTTGAAAAATTATGTCCAAACATCTGCATGCAGTTAAGCTCTAAAGAACAAATTTTAAGGAAAGATTAAACATACTACACATTTACAAATATTGCCAGTCAACATATTACCTTAATTCTTATGTCTAAACATGACATTTTTCTCTCTGCATTTCCTATCAGTAAATTCCAGCATTTGACTGGAATTACTATATTTTACCAAAACAAATAAACAAACCAAAACAAAACAACAACAAAACAAACCCCGACCCAACCCAAAACAAACCAAAAATGTATTGTTCTGAATTTACTGCCCTTTCATTTACTGCTCTTTCATTGAGTGTCTCATTCTTGTATTTTATGGTTGCACCAAACAATTTTGCTATATCCCTCATAACTCTTCTCCCATGCACTCTGTGCTCCCTCACTTTTTGCAATCTGGTTTACATAAGCTCTGTACCATTGTGTAGATATGTCCAGGTACGCTGCACTCAAGGAGGTGAGCTGGCCTGCTGCATGGTAAGCTTGTCTGCAAACACCTCCAGGATGGATTGAGTGGATGAAAGGTTTCCCCATCATTCATGAGCTGCCAAACACCCTTGTCTGAGACACTGTTATCTTTCCAGGGCTGGAAGACAGTCTAGGTATATTATAAGCTGGATATTTGAGATTTAAACAGCTGTTGGCATCTATACCTTGAGCTATTCATGCAAGATCCATAGACTTCTTTGTACTATCCTTTAGCAGACATTTAATTGATGCAGTGTCCTTTCAACTAGCATCTCATGGAAAAATATTAAAAATATCAAACAAACAAACATGGAAAATGGCATCATTAGTTAACATTTGGAACATACCAGGCCTAGTTTGCTTTTTAGGTCTATATTCCTCCCTCTTTATTTTTCAGTTTTGAACTTACATTTGAACGTCACACCCATTCCATTCCTCATAACTAGCTGCTGCATATTGCTTGGTGTTCCTGGCATTTCTTTAGCGAGAATGAGTATGTGGAATATAATCATAAGACACTGAAAATTAATGTAATAATGCATCAAAATGACATTGTGTCATTTTGCTGAAGCCAGTAAATGATGAATGACATAACGATTATATACAAGCAATGATATTTTTATTACTTCCTTGTCTTTGCCTTGGTATTTCATGATCTTTAGAAAATTCTTGCGAAGTATAGGATGTTTAACTGTAGAAATACAATGTCATTTTGATGCATTATTACATTAATTTTCAGCGTTTTATGATTATATTCCACATTAAAATCTGATCAAAGTTCTAACGTTGTGAATCAGAGTAATGTCTCACGCTTCTGTGCACCATTTGAAATTTGGTCTGATATTTAAAAACCTTTTTTTTCAATTCTCCTAGCTCTCGGTGTACCATAGTAAAGAATTTAGTAGTCCTAGATTCTATGTATCAGGTGATCAGCTTTCCAGATTTTGAGGAAAATGCCAAAAGAATTCTGATTGTTAGTGTTGCCAGTTTTCCGAAGTGCTCAGTACTGGTTAAAGTTGATATCAGACTGTGCAGTACATTTCATATGCAAAGAATTGCATTAAAGTTATGTGTGTTAACTAAAAATATTATGCATTACATGCTACCTTTCTGTGTGATGTTAGAAGCTGCAATGAAACAATTTATGAGATGAATTACTTGAAACAACACCCTATGAGGTCTAAACTATTAGGCAATATTTGTCACAATGGTTTTCATTAAAGAAAAATCAGCCTCTCTGAAACTTTTCAAAAAAACTTGAAACTGCAGCTTTTCTAAACTTAAATACAGCTCTAACTTCTAGTATTTTTTACAAATAAGAAGCACCAGACCTCTTGTCATAATTCTTCCTCTACAAGTAATGGCCAAAGTCATGAGGATGACTTTCATCTCTGTCTCTTGTAGAGCCCAAGGAGTGTTTGGTAGGGAAATGCATCAATTAGGAATGAATCAAAAAGAATACATTCAGGGGGTTTCATCTACTCTAGGTACATTAGTTATCAGTGTGGCCCAGCCAATGGATTTGTTCATGTTTTCAGTGGAAATTAATGTAAAGAAGAATTCTATTAAATACCAAATCTTGGAAAATCATTTTTGCCTCTTCAGAAGCTCATATTCAGGACATGAGTCTTCTCAAAATTTAACTCAGGTAACCTCTGTGTCAGGAAGAAATATGACGAGTCCTAGGTATTCAACTGTGTTTTTATAGTTTCCTTACAATGGAAAGACATAACAGGAAAATATTTTTATGATGTATTTATACAGTGTGTGGTGGATATGTGGAAAAAACCCAATTTTGTAGCATTGGTTAAAATGCGAACACTTCTGAATTAAACTGAGAATTTTGGTCTGGTTTTCTTCAGAAATGGCTCTGGTCTCTGCAAGTTTTCTTCTCTGTAATTTAAAACACAGTTCAGAATATAATTCTAATTGAAGGCAGCATGTCCTACTCTAACTCTAGTCAATAAGAAGTTTGACATCAATCAGTTCGACACGGAGACCTTTGGGCCCAGAGAGTGGTGGTGAACGGTGCCGCATCCAGTCGGTGGCCGGTCACTAGTGGTGTTCCCCAGGGGACAGTGCTGGGCCCAGTGCTCTTTTGTATCTTTATTGATGATTTGGATGAGGGGATTGA
>NW_008689997.1:26786-48275 GCF_000695815.1 Acanthisitta chloris | reverse complement strand
AAAGGGACCTGGGAGTTTGGATAGACAGGAAGCTGAACATGAGCCAGCAGTGTGCTCAGGTGGCCAAGAAGGCCAATGACATCCTGGCCTGGATCAGGAACAGTGTGGTCAACAGGACCGGAGAGGTGATTCTGCCCCTGTACTCAGCACTGGTGAGGCCACACCTTGAGTACTGTGTGCAGTTCTGGGTCCCTCAGGTCAGGAAGGATATTGAGGTGCTGGAGCGAGTCCAGACAAGAAGAAACAGACATAGTGGAAGATTGTTATCACCTTTAGTGTTGACAAAATTAATGGAACAAATGTTGCTTCTTAACATCTCAGTCCTCTACAGAGCTAAATACCCTTAAGTCCCATTCATTTTAATCATTATGGCAGATTAAAGCAGGGAGAGTTTTTACCTTAGTGGATAATAAGCAGGTGGATGTTGTGGGCAGAGGAGATTTCCCCTTCCTCTCCTGAGTGAGCCCTTAGTTACACATCTGCTTCCCTTTCCTATAATCTCCAATTCATTTTAAGGGTAGCTGAGGATTTTCAACACAAAGCTGAAAATGTTTATGTCATGAAATCTTAGCTCTAGCTTCTGAGTTGCCAGTCATTGGGGACTGAAGCTTATGGCTGTTCTTTTATTGACCTTAGGAGAAAATGATGGGATTGTAATGACAAGACCAGATTAGTAGGAGGTAGGTAAAATGATGCCTATTGCAGATGAAAGCCAATGGTCACAACCATAATCTGTGCATCTCTAGCTACCACTGCTTATGCAGAATTTCACAGAGATTTTAATCTGCTGTGGTTACCATTTTTAGTTTGAAACTTTGTATGGAGAAAGATCACTTGCAATAACTTTTTAACACTTGGACAACAACTAGGTTTTTAAAAATACTTTTGAAACTATGGTATTTAAATATTTCAAAATGGAAAATATCAGCATTCTCAGTTTCACAAATCTTTTGTTTCATAATTTCAGCTACTATTAGGTCATAATTAAAATGAACTGTTTAGAGATTATTGGAACAATAAAATCTTTCTACAAATCGGTTGGGACATTCTGAATATTGTTTTCAATTGTGCTTTTTCTCTCTAATTCTCCAAAGGAAAGTTTTAAATATCACATTTTGCCTGAAGGATGGTGATGTGGTTTTTTGATTAGTTGTATCTCTTTTCAAACTGGTTTCTAAAAGGTGGTTAAATTTTAAGATTTGGATTTGGTTTTGGTTATTTAGTTTGAAAGGTTTCTAGTATAAAACAATTCTTGCCTGTTGTTTTGTCTGTCGTCAGCTTCTTTTGAGAGCTCCATTCTTGGACAAAAAGCTAATTGTTTCTATAAAACCATGTCTTAGTTACTCCTTGACATCTAGGGTTCTTCCTGGATATTAAGAACACAGCCGTGGTTTTGAATTAAATGCCACTGGCTTTCATTAACTTGAACTCCCTATGTCAGGATGAAGGGAAGAGTGAAGAAACCATTCTGCGACAGTGGTTTGTTCTGAATCCTCTAAGACTTCCCCAATATGAAACCCAGGGCTGGTGGTTCACTCCTTGTGTCTGGGGAAATTAGTCTGGCTGAAAATTATTTTAGGCAAAGATTTGGTAGAATTTCTGTAATTCTTCCAGATAGTGTAGCTAATATTCATATGTGTTATGCCACATATCGTTCCTCGCCAAGATGCACTGCCACAATACAGTGCTGTCAGCAGTGTGCACCCCAACTGCTCTGGCCTGAGCCACTTCATCACAGAAAGAATGAATGAAAGAAAACAGCCTCAAGCTGCATCAGGGGAGGTTTAGAATGGATATTTGGAAACATTTCTTCATGGAAAGGGTTGTCAAGCATTAAAACAGGCTGCCCAGGAAAATGATTGAATCACCATCCCTGGAGGTATTTAAAAAACATGTGATGTCTTTTTTAAGAGATGTGTCACTTAGGGTCATGGTTCAGTGGGGGATTATGTTTACAGTTGACTTGATGGTCTTAAGAGTCTTTTTGAACCTAAATGATCCTGTTTCTATGTAGTCAGGCAGTTGAACCAGGTGACTCTTGTAGGTCCCTTTCAACTGAAATTGTTCTATTTAATTTAATTTGATTTGGTTCAATTCTTAGACAATAGCATCTAAACTTCCAATGCTCAATGCAGAAATGATGAGAATACAGCTGCTTTCCCCTTTCCTCTGCTCCTGGTTTCTGAGAAGTAGATTCCATCTCTCCTAGTAGATAAAGACCTTGGTCTGAGTTTATACAAGCTTTTCTCACCTTCTGTCTGGAATTCAGTAATGTGATATACCTGGTTCCTAAGCCACCAGTCCTAGGAATCTGCAACTAAGTGCAATAGCAAAACCCAACCACACAAGCTTTATAACTACTCCAGGATGCCCTCTCTCTCCACTGACTTCCTCTAACAGGAAAAAAAATAGTGAGCTGAAGATCTTTCCCCTTTCCTATAAGATGATTGAGCCCAGGCTCTGGATAGCTAAGCAGAAAATATACCATGGTCCAGAGATCCAAATTGGTAAGTCCATGCAAGTGCGGAGTCGGACTTTGTGGACTCACCAGTTTGCATCTGGAAGCAGTATAGCTGCATGTACTTGGCACCATGCCCAAGCTAATATACCCTGCCCTTTGTGTGTGAACGTGACTGTTCTACTTCCAGGCCTGATTTGGCAGTTAATCCAGAACCACCCTTCTGGTTCAGGGGTTAATGCAGGAGGAGCGAATGTGTCTGCAGCTGGCAGTGTGGACAGGCTTTCAAAGAATCTCTCTGGCATCAGGGTGGGAACCTCAAATACAAAATCCCCTCCCCAGGCATAGAAAGGCTTTCTACCCAGAAGGTAACACTTGTCTGTGCAGAGGAGAAAACATTCCTTTCAAGAGATTGGTCCAAGTTTCTGGAATTAATTCTCACAGGAAAAGAAATGTTAAAAACCCCCTAACAACTCATGTTGTCCTGCCTATCACATGCTGTTCATCACTTTTCTGCTAGATACACACAGCACATTTATCACTCAGCTCTCTCACTCCTCCTCCCCAAAACAATTACCCAAATGCAATGATACACATATACAGTATCTTCTTGCACTGCAGAAGTATAAACTGCATATGACAGCTATTAGTTACATGACATCATGCACTTTGGAAAGGCATTGAGATATGAAGAGGTATAAGATTCTTCCTAGAACTGAATGGAATAGAATGTGTCTATAATTTAGTGTGGCACTTTAGAACACACAAAAGTTGAATTTGTTAGTCCTGTCTCCTGCCACATCAGCCTGGACACACTAAACCTTCAGCTAAATATACTGTTATAATTAGTCCATGCTGTGAGTTATTTGTTACAGATTACATTTACTTGTGACTTACACCGTGCTGAGTATGCCATGCTAAACAAACAGTAAATAATATCTGCAGGCAAATACTGACTTTCTGTTGGGAAGCATCTTTTTCACAGTTTCAAAGTTGCTGATTCATTTCACAGCTGGCTGCTGACTACACAGGAGCAGCATTCTGGTGTTAGCAATACTTGAGGCTGCCCCTATTTCTTGCTCATTATCAATCCTCTTAGCCAGATCAAGCTTCCCTTGAGGAAAATGGAAATGGGAGCTTTGCCTGAGGTGAGGTCTTCAGAACTATTCCTGTTGATCACATTTTTGGCAGACAGAGAAGAGCTGGGTGAAAGTTCAAGGAGAAGGAAAAGTTTTATTTCTAATTTGGAGCCTGAATAAACTGAGCCAGTAGAGAACAAAACTGAACTTAAAAAAGCAAAACCAAAAGTGGTTCCTTTGACTTCACAGGCACTCTGGTCTTTGGATAACTTAAATGCAGAACTATGCCTTAGGAGATGTATTTGAAAGATTTGTGAACTTTGTAAAATGTTTGATGAATCTGGGGTGAATTTCAGATCTGTAATGAAACATGGAAGCAGGTGAGTTCCATGTGTTTTGAAGATCTTCTCACAAATAGTTTGCATTGCTCTAATAGTGGCAAATTTAGAAAATTACCTTACCAGATGTACACAGAACAAAAAGGATGTAATATGAGGACCAGATAGAAAGCCCAAACACTGAGCTGAGAATTTCTGCTGTGCATTTCTGATCTTCTGAACTAAAACAAAATTGTATAAGGCAGTTCCCAAGCTGAACAGTGACAGATTATAGTGGATTGTTTCTGTAGTAAAGGAGTCCAAGAAGGAAGGAAGGAAGGAAGGAAGGAAGGAAGGAAGGAAGGAAGAAGGAAAGGAAGGAAGGAAGGAAGGAAGGAAGGAAGGAAGGAAGGAAGGAAGGAAGGAAGGAAGGAAGGAAGGAAGGAAGGAAGGAGGAAGGAAGGAAGGAAGGAAGACAAAAACATTAGGTTCTGAGTGATTATTTTTGTAGAAATTAAAAAGCCAAAGTCATGAAGGGTCACAGTAAAAGTAAATGTAAAATGAGGTCTCTTCCCTGAGAGTGTTTAAATGGCTGAGTCTCAAATGGCTCACAGCATTGATATTTTAATTCACAGCATTTTGTGTTGCAATCAGTTTACCTGAAGACAACAGGTGATTCAAATAGACAAAATAAAAGGTTTCATACTTGACAGACCTTGGAGTTCATAGTTAGTGCTGGTAGTCATGCTTATTATGTTTGATAGATTTTAATGTGAAATATGGGGAAAAGCAAAATCTCCTATTTATTTATTTATAGAGTTAGTTGAAAAAATATTCCCAGAAGAAATCTTTGATTAATGTCTGAAAAAAAACCCTCATTGAAAGAAAACAAAATGAAACAAAAAAAACCTTTGGGCGAATAGGGAGTATTTCTATCCAGAAACTCCTGCATGCCTTGGAGACCTAAACCAAACTATTTGTATGACTCTCAGTTTCCTAACCAGACAATATCTCATGTTGCAAACCATAATGCTTTATTTTGATGAGCTGACATAATAGATTATGGATATATCTAGGTGTGACTTAAAAAGATGATGACACTTCTCTGAAGTGGTAGTTTTGTATGTCTATAAATATCAATATCTGTAAGCATAGGCATTTCCAGTATAAATAAAATTTGGTTTAAGACACTTTGGTTGCAGCTCAGTCCAACAAATTTAAGTATTTATTATGGTATAAATGAAATCATTCTAATCCTCTTGCACAGTCAATGGAGAGATTGGACATCTCCAGTGGTCAGTGCCAGGAATATACTGACTTTGAAGTGCTGTTTTGCTGTCACTGAGGCATAACATTAGATGAGGTAAGTCACGAAGTCATGATCTTTCAGTATGGTTCCAAAGTCAAAATAGCTGTATAGAAGCTTTCCCCCATTAACTCAATATTTAGGTTTTAAGTAATAAAAATAGCTAGACACAGACAATTATTTTTTAAAAGTATGTCATTGGACTATCAGTAAACAGAATAAAGGGTAAATATATTTAATACATTATTTACCACATAGAGTTTACTGTAAACTGCTTCAACATTGCTGCTGAGAACAATGATTTAATCCAGTTCAAGGTCAATATAGGAACTATACACAAATTCTGTATATTCAAAATAGAGGCTTTGGGAATAACAGGCTCCTATGACAAAGTATACTGGGTTTTTATTGTGACAAACTCGCATTCCTCTTGCCTACATAAAGTTTACAAGCAAACTAATTTGCAGGAGCAGATAAAAAACGAGATGACTTCGTGATTTCCAGGAAGAACCAAATCAAAGTCATCTCAAGCAGATGTAATTACCTTCAATTGCCTAAAGTAGCACATCCCTCCATACTGTCTGATGGAAGAAGCAGTGTCACATAGTGGAAAAATATTATGTAGTATTGGGCACACCTACTCGTGGGCAACAACTGATGCTCAGCTACTGCCGGGCAAAAACATCTTGTCATAAAAAGTTTTTGTCATATGTCAATAATTCTTCCATGAAATGTTTCTTCAGTTCCCTCTAAGAAATAAACTTCCCATAACTCATAGACAAGGTCCAGTGGAAGTCATGATGGTCATTTATGGGCAGCAAAAAATGTCTTTTAACTTTTTTCAAACCACTGTTCAATACAGGTTTCATCTTTTCTTTAGGTATTGTTCATTAGAAGTCTGATATTTTTGTGATTAATTTCACATTGACTCCATAGCCCTGAGTCACAGCTAAAATATTTGCAGAAAGTATGTGAACAGCCTATAGAAGCATATTTTGAATAAATAGCAACCTTGTGCAAAGACCCAGATTTTCTAGTCTTATTTGCACTTGTGACTGTCCAGAAAAAAAGCCTACTGATAGCCATGCAGATACTCTAGACTTACCCAAATCCTACCAAGCAGAATTTAACCCATTACCATAAATCAATAGCTAAATTGTACTTGTTTAGACTAAACTCAGGGTGAAACCTACCTGACCAACTCATGTTAAGGTTTCTAGTAATCTTAAAAGTAATTTTGTCTGATTAAGGCAGGATTTGATTTTATGTCCATTCCCTGGAGGGTAGCTGCTCTGAGCTGGTCACCTTCTTGCTGCATTAGCAATTTTGAAATTATCGGTACCAGAAACGTCTTTTAATTTTTTGAGAGATGCATTTACATGGTAACAAAATTGCTGATGCATTAACATTTCATAGAATATTAACTGTGAAGGAGTTGAGTTCTGGTATTAAAAATAATTTGACATTGTCCCTGCTATTTGTTGCTCATTATCAGTATTCTTGCCAGTTCCTCATTCCTCAAAAAATTTAAATCCTACCTTGGGAAAATGAGGTAGAGAATATGTGCAAGGGTTGATGACATCATCTTAAGTAATGGCCATAAATCTCGAGTGAATTTGTGAGTACAAATGTGCAGCTTGGAAGGTGCCAAATTTCACGCCTGCATAGTTAGAGCTTGCAAATTCATCACATGAAGAACTTGGGAACATCATTTTCAGCCAGAATGTGCTCAACTACACCTTGATGAAGCCAGATCAGAACAAAATTCATTATCTACTAGAAAATATAAGATGTTGTATTTGACAGGATGACAATTCATATTTTATTTCAGATTTTTGAGTTACTTCAAATGCTTCATTCATGTCTTCATCTAAGTGAGCATTTAACATTTTGGAGGCAGTTTAGAAATTAGCCTTATGATATATCAGCATGAAGGTTTCTTGCATGCCAGTGCAGTATAAGTGAGTGTTAACAAAGGACTAATTCCATTTGGATGGAATAACACCATCTACTGCATCCAAATCTCTAAAAAGTACTTTCTAAACTATTATATTGACAATTAAGGCAAGGTGGAAAATTCTTGTCATAGGAAGGCTCTAAATCAGGTTTATTCCTTATAACTTTAAAAAAGGTAATTGAAATCTCAAACTTTGCCTTAAAAGTTATGTATTTCTGATATAATTCTGTGTGTATTTAAAGAGTTGCTGCTCAAATAACTTGTATATTCAGGCAAAGCAATATCATCTGGGAGAAAATTGGCAGAAAACCTGGTTCAGAAGGGGCTGGATGGTTCAAGGAATTGGTAATGAAATCCTTAGATTTTACTGATCTACTTTGTTCTGATTCTTGTCCAGCTTTGATCACAGCCACTAAGTGCTTCTATGCAGTCCAGCCCAAGCAGCAAAGGCTCAGGTCCACTTCAGAGTCCCTCACTAAACACGGTGTCATTTGGATTTAGGAATAAAGTGGTAGTTTATCTCAGATTGCTGTTGTCTGAAATCTCTCAAGTTGTGTATATGGAAAGAGTCACTGACATTGGTACCAGTGCCATTCCCAGTAGGCAGGTACTCATCTCCCCACTGCTGTTCAACAAATAAACTGCAGGTTCCTAAATTTCTGTTGACCCTTTAGTACCTCACTTGCTTGTGGGCCAATTAAGTTATATATAAGCTCTTCTGGTCTTGTGACCAGGTCATATTATTGTCGCACTCTGTCCCTACTCTGTGGCATCACCAGAACATTTCCAAGTTTATACGAGAAATTCTCCCTGTTTGAGATCAGACTTAGACAGTAAAACTCAGCTCAAGCTCTCTGTTACAACTGAGATTTTGTTCAGAACTCAGATCCAGGAACTAATAACCAGGCTCTGGAAGGTCAGGCCTTGCTACATCAAAAGTCACTGAATTAAAAAACCAAAAAATCTCCTTGGATGGAGCTACAGATTCACAATCAGCTAGCCAAGGGCATTACAAACTTTTTCTTGCCTGTTCCCTCCTCCTGCTCCTGAAGGGAAATGAAAGAGTCAGCATGTCTCAGCTCATGTCTCCAAGTTGTTGATCCAGCTGAATAGTGGTCCCCCAAACAGGCCAACAAAACATCTGGTTTTTCTCGTAGTGCGTTCTCTTATCTGACACAACACCAAAGCACCTATGCCCTCACAAGAGAACTGTGAGTGGACTGCCATTTTTGGACCATAATTTGGTTTTGGGTATTCATATTATTCTGAAGACATCACCTTCCACCAGACAGAGGGAGCACAGAAATTGTTCTGTATTTTTCCGCTGTTCTCCCTGAAGCTTTTTTCTTGCAGGTCCATGAATATCATCAGGATGAAAGAATCCACTTCCAACTAAATCCACCCCTCTTGTTCCTGCTCGTGTTCTTTTATGCTATAAATGGGGGATTATTTACATAGTCTTAGAATTTAAAAGGAATATTATTTTAAAAAAAAGTTCAACCATTTTGTCCAGTCACTTACAACCCTGTAATCCTTCTGCTTTTAACTAGACTGCAATAAATATTGATAGTAAGTTAATGGTGCAAATGAATTTGTATTTTGTGACAAATAATTATATTCTTTTCCATTGAAGAATACATACAGGATCTGAATTCCTTGACATATTGAATTTTAAAGCCACATTGCTGCCATCTTTAAACTCCAAGGACTGCAAACGAGCAATTCTCTGTCATAGTGTAACTTGCATTTTAAAGAGTTTTAGTCTATGCGCACAAATAATAGCTCAGAGTATACAGAAGCATTTTGAATGAGCAATTTTTGGTTAATGAAATTAAAATATAGAAACCCAAATTAAACTTAAATAATTAACTCAGTTAAACAACTGATCGATTCCTATCTGCTAAAACTTCTAAACCAAGTATTCCACTATATACATATATTACATGCATATTTCATCCTAGTTTGCAATTTTATTTTCTATAACAGATCTGCTCATACCTACAGTTCATCCTACTGTAGTACTATGTTGGTGTATGTCATAGAAGATCCTGTTCATGGTATAGAAATTTGAAAATTACTCCTGGAACAATTAGGAGAGAGCACATATATGAATAAATTATTTCTGACAATGGAAGTCAGGAACAAGCTAAGAAGGCATAAATATATTTATTTTGAAACTTAAATGAACATTTACAACAATTATAAATAATATAATTGCCATCTTATACCACATCTTCTGCAACAAACAGTTGACACCTCTGAATACTGAGTTACAGAAATTCATCCTAAGAACCATGCCACATTGGTTTAGTCATTCCCTTATATTTTACACCTTTGTGTTGGCCTTCCTCCCAGTTTTGGTAATCAGGGAATAATCTCCAGGGAGCTAAACTTGTTTGGAGGGAGCTGGTTTTTCCTCACATGTGGGTTCTAAACTGTTAAACCTCCAAACAATCCCTCATAGCGATTGTGAATCTGAGCTAAGAAAGAGTAGTAATGGCTCTTCTCAAGGGAAGAAGGTATTTCAGCTGAATGAATGGAAACTGATACTGCACAAGGAACTTGGGGTAAGAGCAATCCAGTTCTGCCTGGTTCCAGAAGAACATTATCATGAAAACACAGGCAGAAAGCTGAGTTACATCACCTCATCAGGACTGTCATTCACTGACTAATTTTCCCAAAGTGTAGAACACTATTTTTAGCTGTTTTCAGAAATATCTGATATCTGCCATGTTTTCTATTATCCTTGCTATTGACCTCATAGGCCATCCATATTATTTTCCTTAGGGATACCAGTGATTCCTTCACAGTGAGGAACCTTCCCCCTAATGTGGTAGACATTATTAAATAACTCATGCTAAACAGTTGAACAACACCGGAAATGTGACAGAAACAATTAGGAAAAATAAATATTAATGTGAGGCCTTATGAAAATTTTCATCCAAATTTAGGTGTGGGAAATCCCATTAATGTACCTGGAAAAGAACCTCATTGGGATCCTAGGACTCAGTTTCCTTGGACTATTTGTTCCTCATATAATTTCCCAATGACATCCTTTTTTAAAATGTTGCCAAAAGCACTATTTTTTCCTGTGGTTCATACACACCTTCTTAATTGTCCCTTAAATCTGCTGTCCCACATAGTTATTTCCATCAAAACATAAGCTAGACTTCAATATATTCTTTGCTAAAGTATTTCAATTTCCATATATGATGGGTTTAAGAGAAATTAAAATATTACTTTTGTCAGCAAAATTTACTTAAAAGAGAAATGCTGTTTTTCTGCACTATGTGAGTTTCTACACAAGCATATAGCTGCGAGAGAAATGACTAGCTTCTGTTTATATAACTAAAAGCCTATTTTCACTGACTCACAGAATCACAGAATCAGTTAGGACAGAAGGGACCACAATGGGTCATCTGGTCCAACCTCCCTGCTCAAGCAGGGCCATCCTAGAGCACATGCTCAGGATTGCATCCAGATGGTTCTTGAATACCTCTAGTGAGGGAGAATCCATGACCTATTTGGGCAATATGTTCTAGTGCTCAGTGACTCACATATTCTTTACCTCTTGTTTTATTGGTTTTCACAAGTGAGAAGAATCTGGCTCCATCTTCTTGGCACCTCCCATTCATGTAGTTGAATGCATTAATTAGGTCCCCCCTTGGTCGTCTCTTCTTGAGACTGAACACACCCAAATCCCTCAGCCTTTCCTCCTAAGAAAGGTGCTTCAGTCCCTTAATCATCTGTGTTGCCCTCTCCTGCACCCTCTCCATGAGCTCCATGTCCCTCTTGTACTGAGGAGCCCAGAACTGGATACAATACTCCAGGTGTGGCCTCATGAGGGCTGAGTAGAGAGGCAGGATCACCTCCCTCAACCTGCTGGCAATACATAATTAATACATCCCAGGATTCCACTGGCCTTCATATCTGCAGGAGAACACTGTTGACTCAAGGACAGCTTGCTGCCCACCAGGACTCCCAGGTCCAGAGCTGCTCTCCAGCATGTCAGTGCCCAACCTGTACTGGTAATTTGGGTTATTCCTCCCCAGGTTCAGGATCCTGCACTTGCCCTTGTTGAATCTCAGTTGGTTCTGCTCTGCCCATCTCTCCAACCTGTCAAGGTCCCTCTGAAGGGTAGCACAGGCTTCTGAGATCTCAGCCACTCCTCCCAGTTTTGTATCACCAGAGAACTTGCAAAGAAGATACTCTGTGCCCTCGTCCAAGTCACTGACAATTAAGTTGAACAAAACTGGGCCTGGTATGAAACCCTGGGGGACACCATTAGTGACAGGCCTCCAACTAGAATCTGTGCCAGTGATCAGAACTCTCTGGGATCTGCTGCTCAGCCAGTTCTCAGTCGATTTTAATGTCCACTCATCCAACCCACATTTAAGTTTTCTGATGAGTATGCTCCGGGACAGTGTCAAAATCCTTGCTGAAGATAAGGTAGACAATGTCGGTTGCTCTTCCTTCATCCATCCAGGACTCACACTGTAGAAGGATTGTAATAGATCTTTTCTCTATTAGTACCTTTTAGTGACTCAGATTATAAATTAGCAGTGTAATATTAATATTAATAATAATAAAAATAATACTTTGAACTATGCATTTAGAAGTAATTTTCTTCACTAACATTTAAGTATTTCTGCAGATTTGTGCATTCAGAACAGTATGCTAGAAAAAAATTTGCATAGATTTTTCACTGCTCACTTACAACCACCAGCAGTCTGAACACACAGACTCAAAGAATAATTTTAGGTTTGAAGACCATCTCATATTTCAAAAGCCCCTGTAGTATTTGCCACTTATTTCACTGAGAATACATATGTGGTCTGCAAAGGTAAATGATGCTAAATTGCTACACATTACTACAATTCCAATGTAAAATATTCATGATACAATTCCAGAGGAAAGAGAGAGTAGTTCCTCTCTCTCTTTTAAATGGATGAACATATTCAATAAACCTTTTCCCCCCCTCATATTTCATTGGAAAGATTACAGCACAGTGTGGTTCTAGCTGGATGTTGGACATTGCTGGCTGACAGCAACATCACAGGACTCCGTAGTCATTGATTTTGGTTTGTATTCTAGTGAGGTATGGATTGGATTCAGGCAGCCAAGACTTGGCATCACTGAAGCTATATCACGAATGAGTTATTTATCCTCAGTCTCACTTGGAGGGATTTCAGTCAACCTGACAGTTTTGGACCATGTATCTGGGCTCAGACTCTCTGTGGTGACATGAGAGCCTAAGCCCTCTGAGACTTCAATCTTTAGCCTGTGATGGCACAAAATCAGCAGCAGTAAAGAATTTGTCTGTTATCAAAATATATGGGGAGAGATTTTCATAAACATCGTTGCAAGGCACCCAGCTTCTGTTGAAGAACCCCCCAAAACTCTGTCTACTCTCTGCATGGTGTGAAGTGGTATCAAATAACCCCAGGATCCTGGCCATGTCTCTCCTGGCTGCTGCAAAAATTAACCCTGTCCTAGCTGGAACTTGGACACCCATCTGTACTGTTTAATACAAGGCAAACTACTTGGAAGATATCTATTACTTGTAATGAAATTTTCAGACAGTGCTACACATGTGTGAGAGTGAATGTCTGCAGCCTTCAGTTAAGACATTGGCTTGATATGGGTAAAGAAAGGACTGATACGTAGACTCAAGATAATATTTTAACCACCATAGTGTCATGGCTGTGACCAGCTCAGTCTGAACAGCTTTGGAGTTCAGGTTGCTTGGCAAGAAGGTATGAAAACAAGATGCTGGAAATCTACTGACTCAGGGTACCCGTGGACAACATAACCTCATTTAAAGGTAGCATAAATGTATAAGGAAAAGGAGATCAGCATACTCTCACACTCCTGCCATTTAATGATGTTCCAATAAAATAGGATGCTGATCAAGAACCAATTTTGTTTTACTTCTGAAAACTCAAAGCTTTCCCTTATTTTCATAGGCAGTGGAAATGACTTACATTTAAGTCTTTGAAAGTGCAGTATCAGTAACAAGATTCAGAAAAAATAAATTTTGAAAATTTGAGTGAAAGTCACTTGAACAAGTGTAAATGCTTTCTGTCTTTATCTTAGCCCAAGTTCCCTTCAGACTCAGTGGAACAAAATAGAAGTTTTAATAAAATTCTTCTTAAGCATTTTAGACACTGACTTTAGGATAAACCGAGTCACACTTTAGCAGGGTCTTTTTCTCCCCACTGCCTATGAGGGACCTAAAATGATAAGCTCAGATGCACCTGTTTAGACTGAAGATGTTTATAATCAGATGATTGAATACCATTTGTTCAATTAAATTGACAAAAATTGACAAAACTTTGTTTACCCCACATGTCAATGTTTTAGTTAAACTGGATAAAGCCAAGGCTTGTATTATTTTTGATCTATCTGCTTATGGTTATTGTTGGAGACAGATGCTTGAGGAGATGCACCCTATATGTGAATCAGAAGGGTAGATATTGTGTTCCTCTGCTACTAATCTCAACATTGCAAACATTATCAAGTGTAAAGGGAAGGAAAAAATAGCTTAAACTTTGAAATGTGACAAGGTGACCATCAAAAGGATTCTAGACTTAGAGCTAGAGAAAAGACAGGCTTATAAGATAAGGAAAAGCTAAACAATTTAGACTGAGCATCTTATGACCCAGTTCAAATATTTCTGGTGGGTTACACAAAGCTGACCCACTGTGTACTACATAAAGCATGAAGTTTAAAAGGTATGAAGAAAATGCAGTTAAAGGAACTCATAAATGAGATTGACCCTACCAAAGGTTTGCAAAGCACACCAGAGCCATAAAAAAGTAGCTTTTAGAAATGCAGTGTTTCTAGTTATTATCTACAGTTGCCTGCCATAGCAAAAGGGATTATGCTGTCCTTAATGAGGGGGCATACCAAGTGTTTAAGAAATTTAATTTGAATAAGGATTAAGCCCAACATTAGGTGACTGAATTTTTATAGTATTGTAAGCTACAATGAAAGAGGAAACAATGAGAAATATAATAATTTTATATGATATGCCAAGCAGTTTATAGCACATAAAGTGACTATGTAAATGTCACAGATAACTCACATTGTCATAAGAAGGCATAACTTATCCTTTTGTGCCTGAGACAGGAAGGATGGGAAAGCACATTTTGTACAGGAGCTGTGCAGACTCTTTATTGAAACACTGACATCTCTTGGACTCCTGGACCCATTTTGTGAAATTTTGTGTGACCAAGTAAGTGACTTCACATTCTGTACCGGGGACTGGGAAATATGAAAGAACTGTTGTTTCTGAAAACAGAAAAATGCTGTAAATTTTTAAATTCTATTCAACAGAACAAACACATTTTTAGACCTCTATGTAAAATGTTACTGCACAAATATTTTCACAAGTAACACACATGCCAGGTAAGAAATTATAAGACTTTATCCAGATTTACATGGTTCACTCTTTCTTTGGAAGACAGAAGAACACGTGAAGCTGTATCTAATAATCCATTTAAGGGCTTTAGAGTGAAGAAATACTCTGCATCTCATGTGGAATAACTTCCATTTAGAAAAAAGCAAAGGCATAGACAGAACCTGTAGTGTGTCCATTAGCACAAATCTCATTGGAAAAGATCTCTCCTGGAATTAAAATCCCATAATTTATCCTCAAGATCATCCACCCTCTTTGGGTGTCCATCTCATTTCTGAATGCCAGATTTGCAAAGCAAATTGAAGCAAAACGTCTTCCACTACAACTATATTCTTTTCTCTAATGAGCTGTCTCTGTTTTGTGCCAGTAACAGTTCTGCTTTGTGGTCAACTAGCATACTATTCATAGCTACTATATATCACTCCTGGGATACATTTCCCAGTCCTTCTACTGACAAAAGAGTTTTAGGTGAACAAGGAACACTAGGTATGGCCCTGTTCCTAAATGAACCTCGACAAATGGCCCAGGCAGTACATTTAGTCTTTATGAACAAATACATTATACAGATTGTGAAACTGGAGAATAAAAAGTAGATAAAAATCCAGTACGGAGCTTTTTAAAATACTATATATTCCTCCACAGTATAGATGCCCAAATGTTTTAACTTACTTTATGGTGGGGGCAGAAATAGTCAGTGTACCAGCTGAGTGAAGCATGAAAGAAAAAAAAATTGTAAAAATCTGTATCTTTGAGTTTTAATCCATATAGACTTACTATTATTTGAAAAAAAAAATGCTCTAAAGTTTAATATTTACAGTTTTAAATGATAATTACACAACAGCATAAAAATCATATGCAACTCACAGTATCATTTAGGCATTTATCGAATCAAAGTAGTAAAATAGCAGCTTAACAACTTCCCATGTCTCTCCCAATCTTTCATAACATGGTCTTAAGGTTGACCCAAGTCCTGTCAGACAAACAGCTTCTGCATCGTGAAACTAGAAAGTCATAAATAAAGCTTATTTTATACAAACTCATGCTTTTTAGCCCTATATCTGCTTGTTGTTTTGACTGCTATACTTAAAACAGGATAACCTTCATGAGTTGGTTTTTTTGAGAAATAATTTATTAAAGTGAATTTCTCAATTGTATCTAAAATCTTAAAATTGTCAAAGGCGCTACGGGCTGTATGGTGGAAAGTCTGCATACAAACAACTGTACTTGGATTGAGAGGAAAACTGAATGTATGGGTTTGGAGAAAATTTAATGTTTGTGTTTAATTTGCAAACAGGATGGAGTCACCTTTGACTGAAGTATGGGTTTGGTTTTCTACACAGCAGTCTTGTTACTTGAAGGTCAAGTGGACAAACCAGTGAGTGGAGAGGAACAAAGATATTTTGCTATCCAAATATGCATAAACTGAAGCAAAGAAAAGGACCCTGTTCTTTCAGCTTCAGAAACAAACCCCAAAGTGAAGGAGAGGTACCAATGAATAAGCTGTAGCATGCAGTAAATAAAAGAAAACCCTTATTTTTGATAAATAAAATGCTATGCTTTTAACTGGCAAACATTGCAGGTTTCTAATCATCTCTGCAGGCACAGTTCTTTAGATATTTCTCCAAGTTAGGGAGCATTAACTGTTTGCCTTTCCCCCACTTGGATCAGATAGTTGAGTGTTAAACTGTAATGAATTCCTATATTGTAGAAGGTTGACATGATTATTTCATAAATCATAGAGCTAGAGCTAAAAAAGGCAACAAAACCCACAAACTATCTCTTAGAGATTCAGAAGTAGGTGACCCCCTTTTCCCTGTGGACCAGCTGGGTGGGAGCCAGCACACACTGTTGGTTGTGGAACTGCTCTGTCCCCTGAGGTAAAAAGAGTGTTTGTGGAAAAATAAAATTTTATGGGGGAAAAAAATGGTAGCAAACACAAGCGAGTGCTCACAGTTTGCCTGTGACTGGAGATGGTATCAGTACTCAACCAAACACTTATAATTCATTAAGGGCAATGAACCTAATCCCTTTTCTGTGTCTGAATTAATCAGCCAAAACAGAAAACAAAACTGGCAGGACACTGAATGTTTGTGTGTCAGTTTATGGGGCCTTGCTAAACCAATACCAAAAGAACACAGCTAACAATTTTGCTGATTAAAACAGTAATAACTGTTCAAATGTTACATATTTAGGAACTGAAGCTACTAATGTGGGATCTGGCCTAGGAAACCAAATATGAAGTTAATTAAATATCTAACAAATGTTTGTGAAGCTACAGAAAGAAAAGCATTTGGGTTTCAATTTCCTTTATTATGTCCCCACCCCATGAATCCCCCCCAGGCCCATTTCCTTTTCTTGTTCAAGTTGAACAGCAACTTTCCCAAGAAACTTGTGTTCGCTTTGTAAAGTAGCTGAAGAGATTTGATCGGTCAATTGAAGCTCAGTTTCAGTGAGATGTGAACAACTCATTTAACATATGCTTACCTAAAGCAGTCACTGATTAAAGATATGAAGTAGCCGATAATACAAACAACACATATGAACTATATCTATTAAAATTAAAGTTAAAAAAAGAAAGATTTATCATCACACCACTCTCTTCAGGTGAACTTTCTTTCTTTCTCATACCACAAAAGCCAAAACTGATTGCATGTTTTGTCCAAGCTTGGCCAGGCCTCCAAATGGAGACCAAATCAGTGTTTCTCTTGCACTTGTCCCAAGGACACAAAGCAGCCTGTTTTCATTAATGAAGCCACTCTTCAGATACCCCTGGGTAATCAAATGAAGGTCTGGTTATAATTACAGGCTAGATGCTGGGATGATTACTTTAATGTGGCAAGCAAGACTAACAGTTGCAATGAAATCATTGACTGTGACAAGGGTTAGGACTGCAGGTACTTTTTGAGGGTCTCCACCGGGTTCATACTAACTGGATTAAAGTTGTCAGGATATGAGAGCTCCAGCCTACACAAGATCACTTCCACTCACTTCTGCTACGTAGCTCATAGTTTCTTTTAGTATTAGTAGTTGACACAGTAGAAACGTTATGTATTTGTCAAGGTTGTCCTTAAAGACAATGCAGGATGAAAAACTTACAGCCTTGAAGCATGGTGGTATTGTTACCATCTTCTAACCCACTCTCCCATGCAATACAGGAAACTAAACACCCATTATTTTCTGGATCTGTTCTTTTAAAATGTACTCTTAAACTCATGCTTGTCTCTTTACAGAAGAGGAGTATTTTTCCATGTATACTTTGTAGAGATCTTATCTACTAGAAAACTAGAAAACGTAACAAGTATATGCATATTTTAAGCTCATTTCCTCCTATATCTAATTTCACAAGACTTCTCTTGGTACAGCACCAGTTTTTGCAAACCACATGTCAACTTTTTTTTTTCCAGAACAAATAAGGAGAAGAAAAACTGGAGCCAAGTTGTAGCATCAGATAAATATCAACAGATCTGACATGAAAAGCAGTTTGTGATTTTCAAACCTGAATTGTAGTGGCTCTAGTGTCACCATAAAATGGTCTGATTCAATGAAGTATATTTTGAGTTCTTTTCTTTGCTACAGTCATTTGATAGCCTAAGTAATTTCATTTCAGGTAACTAATTTAAAGGATTTTTGCAAGCACTGAGTGTTGGTCTCAGTTCATTTTCTGGAAACTACTGAGCTTGGTGAATATTTCTGGAAATCAAATCCTTCAATCTCAGATTGCACTAGGCAAAATTTTAAAGAGAGAGGGAAAAGAAAAATCAATAAATGGAAGATCAAAGTTCAAAATCAAAATGAGACTGGTTCATTAGTTTATGGTTTGAAAATAGGGTTTATAACTTTATCCAGCTGTGGCCATTCCATGATAGAAGTATGTCACTACACAAACAGCTGCACAAGACAGGATAGCTATCATTAGGTAGAAGATTTAACTCTGATCACACACTGCAAAGTGTCCTGGAGAGTGAGTCAGCTCAGAGTGTATGACTTGCAAAAAACAGCATTTTAAACGGGTCCTTTTTTTTTTTTTCATACAGCCACCTAAACATAAAGGGGTCATCATGCTGGAAAATGCTGTATTAGCCAGATCAAAAACTAAACTGAAAAAAAGTAGTGCTGCCTTCTGTACCATGATTCCTTACTCCATGTTTAGATAAGGATGAAATATCCAGAGGGATCTATCTGAATGCTTTACTACAATGTCCTTTGCATGGTCAGTTTTTCAAGTGCAGTAGAACTCAGTGAACAGGAAGCAAAGATGAGGCATGATATTTGGTTTCCTGTATTTCATTGCTGTTTGAAGAAAGATCCTGTCTTCTAGGAGGACAAAGGCAGTGATGTTTCTCTGAGTTGCCTTACAGGAGCAAATAAACACTTCTACCAAAATCAGGACCCTTCGGCAGGAAACCCTGTGTAGGCAGGCAGTAAAGACAGCAAATACCAAAACGCAAGCCCTGAGGAATCACATTCTAAATAGGAAGCCTCAAAAAAGATTATCTCAGTGACCAAACCAGGAATAAAATCTGGATATGTTGGCTCCCAGGAACCTCTGTGCTGCTACTAGCACTGAGTGTATTGCTTTGGTCTATCCATTCCCATATGACTCAGTCAGACGAAAAATAACCCATGAAGGATAGAAAGAAAATAGCTCAGAAATAGCTCTGGGAAAATTAACTCTTTACATAAAATTGTTTCATTTATGTTTGATTCATTTACAATTTGAAGTTAGCAAGCTAGAGACTATGTTGTGGTTCTGCAGCTAAACAGAGTGGCATAAAGTAGAACAACACTTACCTAAAACAAACAAATATCAAATTTTTGCTTGCCATAGATCCTGAATGCTCATGTGTTGCCCCTTCTTGAATAAGGCACCAATGGCTTTCAGCAGAGCTTGATGACGTGCATCCTTCCATAGGCTTGGACACATGCCGATCTCTTGGATGTACATTGTGTTCTGTGGACACACTAAATCTGTGTTCTCAGTGCTTGCATGTGACTCAGAAGGAAAGAATTGATAGTGGATATGGCAGCAGATTGCACATGGCATTGAACTTTCCTCATTAAGCTTGCTAGGAGATATTGCCACCTATTGTTTTTGGTCTTGATTGCATTGCTTTCTTAATAACTGATTGGATTTGCTGCCTTTTAACAATGTTCCAGATAGAAAGTTTACAAGAAGAAAATCTACAATTTTTTATTGCAGTTCGACAAATGCATGATTTTCAAAAAGTAACATATCTTTATTTTTGTGGTTTCTTTAACAATTGTCATTGTAATATTCAAACTTTACATGGACTTGTATAGCGAAGCTTCTGACAAATTTCATAGTATTTTCCCTCCTTCAGTTGTGTGCAGCTTTGCATGTTTTACCTTTCATATGATAAGCCTCCCAGTTAGTTAGGAAAGTGCATGAAAATGTATGTTTCTGCTTCTTTTAGAAATAATCAGAATCTGCCATAGTAAACTGTTTTGTTTGCTTTAGAGAAAAAGAAAAGACTTTTTAGTAAGTATAAGGATGTGTTTTTCTTTTGGGAGGTTTATTGCAATACAGATCCCTGACACCAAGATTTTTAATGATTTTGTTTTGATTCTGCTGAAATTCTTTGGTCAGAAAGAAGCAGGTAAGTTGCTTGACTACCCAATCTATTTAGTTTTAAAATTTGCATATACAAAATTCAAATTGTACAAAAAGGAAAATAACTCAAATTTCCCTAGAATTTAGAAGAGCTTTTAGGAATATGAAATAAGAAAATTGAACAATTTTATTATCAAACATGTTTACAACTGTTCTTCACAGCTTTTTTTTCTGTTAATGAAAAATTTAATCATGTGCTTGACTTAATCATAGAATCATAGAATCAACCAGGTTGAAAAAAGACATTCGCTGATGCTTGTATAACTAGTTGCAGTTATTCAACTCAATCTGTCTTAAAGTGACTTGAAGGCTCAAATGCAGCTACTGATACACCAATATCAGGGTATGGAAAATTGAAATAAAAATCCTCTTACAAATTGGAAGCTGCTGGATGAACACAAATGGAAATCACCCCAGGGGAATTTCCCTGTTGGTTATTCAAACCACTGTCCCAGTCTTTGTGAGTGGTGTTTTGCTCTGTACAGTTTGCAAACAAGGGGATGTCATATCAGGAGTTTTTCATCAAGGCATGGAACACAGCTATCAGAAGAAAATGCAGCAGCTAGTTGCACATGCGTTTCCAGTGGAGCAGCCTGTTTTGTGTCACCATGAAGCCAAGCTGTGGCACACTGATACTGAGAATGACTGGGAGTCCTGAGGGTCACCACAAGAACATAGGCTTTGTGAAATGGCACAGTGGGAAGAGATTTTTAAAAAATCCCACACAACAACAACAAAAATCTTAAGCAGAAAAAGCTACACAGAAAGTCTAAACAACTGTCCACTGTGTTCTTGATAAATATGTCAAGTGCAGATGTAGCCATAGCCAAGCACGACAACAGGACTAGGACACATAAGTTTAGGAATATACAATGCTGTGGCAGAGATGACTGGACAAATTAGTTCTCAGCACTAGACAAAGACCAAATGGTATTTATTATCTCAACATTTAATTTCATTTTGACTTTACTCAAAATCCTGTTCAAGCATATATATTCTCATTACTAGCATTGTAGTTCATCCTCTAACACATTCATTATTTCATCCTGTAGTCATTTTCTTTCAAGGGCAGTTGCTCCTCAGCTCTATTCATTACCAGGTTGAAGAAAACTGTTATATGATTTTAGAATTACTTACAGATGAATTTCAGAAAGTTAAATTAAATTAATAGGGAAGTCAAGATTTGTAGGCTTTGTATAGAAGAAAGATGTTAAAGAATTTTACTGCTTGTGGAAAGCAACTGGGAAAGAAATTTGTGATAAAGTAATGCACAATCACCAATCAACTCTTTGTTGACCCACACAAGCAGTATATGCTTCA
>NW_008689997.1:26435-26731 GCF_000695815.1 Acanthisitta chloris | reverse complement strand
AAAGTTATAATTTAGTTATATAGCAAGGTTAGAATAGCTGGTTTAATGCTTCCTCTGCTCGAAACTTTTCAGACCAGAGGTAGCATCCCATAAAAGGAAGATAACTTTACAGGAGGTTTTCTTAAATTTTGTCATATTCATCTCCGAACACTTTGAAAGCATAACATAATGGTAGCTGAAGTCAGAGGCAATAAGCTTGTGTGACTTCATATCACTTGTGAATGGCATTCAGCTGTTTTTCTACAGCCTTCCATGATAAATGTTCTAAAGCTTTATTTTGAAAAGTTGCAAATGGC
>NW_008689997.1:14363-26409 GCF_000695815.1 Acanthisitta chloris | reverse complement strand
ATATATATAAATATTGAGTTACATTTAATTTTTGGATGTTAAAATGAAACTTAAACCTCAGGAGACTTATGTTTCTCTATATATATAGAAGACTCTGTGAAATTTATCAGCTACCAGAGTAACTTTGATCCTAATGTTTTTTTTGTTCAAGTATCAACAACTGGTAGACAGTTTCCTTGATATTCTGTGATACTGGTGATTTAGTTTTTATCATGCAGACACTCTGATACAGAATATAGATATTTATTCCCCACCATTTGGTCTAATCTGGCATGAAAGAAAGTCAGTCTCTAAATTAAGTAAATAAATGGAAACAAATGCATATCCTAGTAGCTGCTGAATTGTCTCAGAGAAGACTAAATTTTAATGAACTCAGTGGTATCAGTGCTAAGTATATATTCAAATGTGTAAAGCATAGTTTATTCTAGTTTGACTAACTCAATAAAATGACTAAATTTGACTGATGATAGAATTACAGCATAATGTAAGCTGGAAGGGACCTCAGGAGGTCATGGCACTTGCTCACACCAGGGTCAGCTATAAGACCAAGTTGGTCAGGGCTTTATTTTCAAACAGGTCTTGAAAAATACCAAGGACAGAGTATACACAACCTGCCTGGGAAACCTGTTTCTGACCTAACTGGGATTAAAGCAAATGTGACTGGTTTTACATATCTTGACATATTGAGAAAATAAAATAAAAATCAGTTTGTTTAGTATGGTGGGTTTATTTCAGAGTGAAATAGATTGCATTTTTCATTTCCAACTGATAAAAGAAAGTGAAGGTTAAAGTGACCAAACTCCATGGGAGGAGGCAGCAGTAATTCTCCTACCCAGTGGCAGAGGATTACAGAATACAGGCAAGATATCTGAAACTACCTCAGTTCTTTAATTTGTCTCAGGATATCAGAAGACACTTCTCACCTCTTCCAGAAAAATACCTTATCTTCTGCAACTGCAAGCCACAGAGCTGGGAGGAAGACATGCTGTTCTGAAGCTGGAAGAGGGCAAATTTGAACTGAAGTCACCAGCAAGCAGCTGGGTATCTTCATTACTTAGTGAACTTCACTGAGCCTGAGATCACTCATGATGGAGCTAGACTACTATGTGTATTTAAATGACCATTAAGAGAGAGAACAAGAGTGTGAAAGTGACTTTTTGGCCCAGCAATTAGCTGTGTACCCAGTAAGTGATGATCTGTGCTCTAGGGCACATTCTGTTACTCTTTGTGAACTAGAGCTGTCTCATTTCCAGGAGGAATATGCCTTATAATGCCCTATAGATTGTCATTTTGGCAATGATCATTTCCAGGAGGAATATGCCTTATAATTGTCATTTTGGCAATGACTTAAATATATGATAGTATTATTCAAATGTCCAGGTGCAAGGAATTGAAACAAGCTATTCTGTGACCATGCCAAAATGTATTGTCTCTAAGATTTTTGATAAAAATGTGGCATCTTATTCTCCTCTGACATCTTTACTCTTCCATATATGTGTACTACATATGTATGATAGAAATTGCAGTTTTCAGTAAATTCATAACAAATCTAAATTTAACTACAGTGCTACAGCCTGAGCCATTTCCCACTCTCTTCACAAACACTTGGCCTTGGCTTATCCTTGGTATACCCCATATCAAATCTAATGTCGGATTGTTCAGTCAACTTCCACCACCACTTCACTAATGGTGCCATTTCTTATCATTGTCTCACAGACTGCTCTGCACCCTCTCCCACTTCCCTTTCTGCTTGGGAAGGAATTCATCTCTATGTTTTAAGTCAGAGTAATATTGCTTTTTCTATCCTTAAAACCTGCTTCTAGTGAGACACCAGCATTGTGGATATTAATATCTACTGAGATCATAGGTTATTTAATTTTACCTTGTGCATCAAGACTTTAATGCTGTTTAGGATTTGCTACACATAACTGTAATGGAATTAATAAGTAGTAACAGATCTTAATATGAGATTGAGAAGGGGAAAGCTTCTCTTACAGGAAAGTGAATCCCTGCTTATCCCTAGAATTGGGTATCACAGCTTAGCTAAAGGACTATTTAAGACCAAAACTCTCCAGAAGTTCTTTTTCTAGGGAAGGATTACTTATGGAAATGCCATAACAATGTCAAAGGATGAGCATTGTCAGAAACAGACATAGTTTAGACAGGTAGGTTAAAACATAGGTAAGAATGTGACCATGAATGACCAAAATTATGCCTCTTCTAACACACATCACTGACTCATGTAGATGTTTAAAATCAAACTAATCTCAGACACTTTGATATGTCTGTATAATTTTATTTAGTAAAAATTTGTATAAAAAATATTTTGAACAGTTGATCTAATTTAGGTGGAAGGGAAACCCTGAAAAATTAGGGTTTCATACACAGCTGACTTTCTAATTTTCTACGGTTAGAACTGTCATATGTTTTACAGGTGTTGAATAGATCTGGGAAGAGGTTGTGGAAGCATAGCCAGGAAGCCCTTGAGACCCTGTTTCATTGAGGATAAATTCAATAGATATTAACAAGGAGGTTCTTGTAGCATCAAAGCTATACTTCTAAGTCTAGACTAAAACTTAGAGTGCAGATGGATGAATGTAATGCAGAAGGGCAATACAGCACCTATATCTGACCTCAGTCACTTAGGAACCATGACTCATGTGACAAACAAAATTATATTATTTCGTTAAAAAAATTATAAAGGGGACCATGTGTTTCCCTAGTCATTAGGTCAGGCTGATGTCATATTTTTTACCATTTCTTCATAATTTGGAACTTGACATGTCCTTCCTTCCCTCTTCGTTTTAAATCAAACACCTTCTCACAACTCCAAGAGATGGACCTCAAGGAGGGAAATGATGAATAACAAACAGTTAGGATCTAGGTAATCTTATGGGAACAATACAGTTACCCCCTCAGAAAGTGAGAGATCATCACACACTTGCTCTTCTTCAGGGCAGGATTTTCTGCCTCATGCATCTCTAGTTCTGGCTACTTTGGAGGTGATGCCTTTTGCTCTGAAACAATGAACATCAATGAATAAGGCTAGCAGAGAAAGCACATATTTTCTTAGGCCTTCTTTATCCTCTCTGTTGCTTTTATCACCATTAAACAATTGGAGATTTGGAAAATGCTGAGGTTTACTGTATGGATGTCTCATATGACCTGAATGCTTAAGATGTAGTTTTTCTGTGTCAGATCAAAGAATAAACACCAGTAGCTATGCAAAGACTTAAGTCAGTTTAAAGTAATTCTTAAAATATATCTTCAATTTGGTTTTGTTCTTTAGCAAATATTTTCAAATATTTATACAAAATACTTGTATCTGGGCTGTAGGAAGATTTCTAAACATCATGGATTGACACAGTCTATGGCACAAACATCCTAATCATTATACAATGGACTTTTGAGAATGTTGTTTCTACTACCCTTATAATTATCTCAATTTTAGCCAGGATTCTACCAGTTAGTGAAAGTAAATGATTCTTATTTCATCCATTTTAGCATTTCTGACTTTATGAAACACCCAAAATAACTATTTTCTGAGTCATGGATCCCCTTCCCTCAACCAGATGAAAGTTTTGGTTATTTTTCAAGTGAGGGAAAAATGCAAGTGCCTTTCTTGTTAGAGATTTATGGAAACACTGGTAGTCTTCAACATAAAAGTATAAGATAGTATCTTCTCAATAGTGTTTTTATCAAAGTAATCATCACATAGAACCCTACCACTACATGATTAAGATATATTTTAAACATTAGATTATTCATAAATTTCTATTTAATGCAATTTCACAGAAACCTAGTGTATTTCTGTAGAAACTTGATTCCTGTTCTTTTAAAGGCTACAGAGCTACTACATTAGGGAACCATTCATCTTCTAGAGCATAAAACGTCTTCACTTAAAACTGTATTGTAGGAAAACAGATTAAAACTATCTGTGCCTTTTTTCCCTCATAGCCGTAAAGAATTTTGAAGATTCAACTTTTAATCAATCTTCATCCTTTGACATACTGCAAACAGGCAAATTCTGTCATAATATAGTGGTATGATAAAATAAAAGAGCCCACCAGCAGCCTGGACATGAAACAGTCCCACAGGTTTCTCTAGATCTGGCCCAGAAATTACTTTATTAGAACCAGCCAAGAAAATGTGCCAGCTCATTTTCTAACTGCTGGAAAATTTAATTCCAGGACTTGTGTGTGGGTGTTGCAGCTGCCCAGCTTGCCTCAGATTGGCCAGATTTAGAGTCATCAGAGGAATAAACCAAGGGACATCACTTGTATCCCACACCACAGTGAACCCTCCAGAGGCAGCCAGGATGATACTGTTATGCTTCGTTATTAATGATTTAACAGATGTTTATTTCAACACTTTGTGTCATCAGACAGTGATTTCAGCACTTGTTCCTGAAAAGACCATAATAATGGAATTTACCAGAAGATTAATGCTTCATCTCTGCAGAATGCACACAGCTGAAAAGTAGAGGAGGTTTTCTGACACCATCTCTGGTAACCATGTATTGCAGAATTAGCTGTAGTGAGGGCTAGTGCTCAAAGGTTGAGGCCTGGATGCAGTCTTTACAAAAGTTCAGGTATGTGGGTTTGATCCAGACTGTCTAAAGTACAAGATCCCTATTAACACTATATTTTAAACCACATTCATCCCAAGCTCAGAGCAGTCAGGATTGATTTCTGTTCCAATTTTATTCAGTTGCAGTTTATGGATCATTGTTTTAAAACTTGGTGTACATTTATGACACTATATAAATAATAACAGTGACACAATAAACTGCAAGAACATGTTGTTAATATTGTTATTGTGAGTCAGAGATAAAATATAAAAACTGGGCTTAAACTACATTATTCTGATCCAAATTGAGATTCTCCACTATTTCAGTGGCTTTTGTCCACATGTGCAAACAAATGGGCAAATTAACTATTGGCTTGCTGTTTCATCCAAGCATGTGTCATCTTGCAAAATGTAAGAAAAAATACAGAGGGGGAAATACTCTATAAGTTTTAACAATTGCAGTTCAGGATGCATTATTTGAAATTTGTGATTTATGGCCAAACACTGCAACTGCAATGACCAAGATCTATCAGATATATACATCTTCCCCATGAAAAAGTGTCAGGTGTTTGTAATTTCTTTTCAAGATGACATAGCAGTTACAAAATTTGCATGAAAAGGACCAGTGTTTATATACTGTGTGGTGGTTTGAGCTGAAGTAGAGTTAACTTTATTCACAGTGGCTAGTATGGGGCTATGTTTAGGATTTGTGTAGCACACAGATTTGATAATGCAGAGATGTTTTTGTTATTGCTGAGCAGAGCTTACACAGAGCCAAGGCCTTTGCTGCTTTCTGCGCTGCCATGCTAGCAAGGAAGTTGAGGATGCATGGGAGATTGGGAGGGGACACAGTCAGGACAGGTGACCCAACTATATAACATCATGCTCAGTATATAAGGTAGGAGTAAGAAGGAGGAAGGGGACACATCTGGAGTGATGGTGTTTGTCTTCCCAAGGAACCGTTACACATGATGGGGCCCTGCTCTCCTGGAGATGGCTAAACACCTCCTGTCTGTGGGAAGCAGTGAATTAATTCCTTGTGTACACAGCTTCTTTTTCTCAACTGTCTTTTCTTTATCTCCACCCATGAGCCTTTACCCTTCTGATTCTCTCCCCCATCCCACTGGTGGGGGAGTGTGTGAGAGTCTGCATGGTTCTTGGTTGCTAGCTGGGATTAAACCACGACAATTGTGTCATTGTAAGTACATTTGTTTAATCAGTTCTCAGTAAATTGTCTAATTATGTAAAATCAGTATTTTAAAAAACTTATCATAACTTACTGATAACTGTTTTGATTTCACATGGCAAATTGAATCATATAAAATCCCTCTTATACCTGATGTTACTTAATTTTAGTAAAGAGTTATGTATCTGTTTGGTGAGGTCTCAGTGCAGGCACTCAGTGCAGACTTGGCTTCCATTCCTTTACAAATTTATTAAGATGCTGTTGCATGGTGTTTACATGGTTTCATATAGCAGGTTTTCACTGACATATCTCAGCTGTGACACTGATCCCAAGTAGCATGTCTACGTTCAGGTGGGAGGACAGTCTCCGTGGCAGAATCAGGTAATTAAATTGAAAGTGTCTGCAATGAGATCCATGACTGAATTATGTGGGTTGTTACTCTAAAACATGGTGTCTTCCTGATAAAATTGTCTCACTGTTAGCGCTTGCAGAGGTGGTTGGAGCTATGATTTCCAAAGGTAAGTAATGAGTGTGAGTTCTTCCATTTTCAACACTGGAATGGGCTGCCCCAGGGAGGTGGTGGAGTCACCATCCCTGGAGATATTTAAGGTGAGACTGCTGAGTGCCATGGACTAGTTGATGTGGTGCTGTTAGGTCATAGGTTGGACTTGATCTCTGGGGACTTTTCCATCCTGATTGATTCTGTGATTCTGTAAGAAAGCAAATGCCTTTGAAGATGGGCAAATATTAATTTTGTAACAAAATGAGTCAATATCACATTTGTTTTTGCATATTTTTGCAATGGTATAAAATACAGTATACAACTTCTGAATTCTCTGAGTAAGTTGCACAGAAATTTCTTGATGAGTTTCTGCACACTTAGAATAGTTGCAATATATTAAATACTCAACAATATAAAATTATTGCTTTCTATTTCATTTTATTCAGCACACTGGATGCTATTAAGGTATGTATGACACACAGTGCTATATTAACAAGTCTATATATCATCTAATATGCATAAAATGAGTTATTCAGGAAGAAGTCATAGCTCAGACATTATTGCCTACTGGTGGCTGTTTTTTCATTGCTGCGGAGGACATTGCAAACTACAAACTCTAGCCACTCTTGGACAAACACTTTTCCCGTTCTTCAGTTTCATTCAGTTCCCTCTCAAGGAATGTCCCCCTGAAACAGTGGAAGTATGTTGGTATTTGATTCTATATGATTCTCATGGAAATTTTTTTCAGGTGTGAATCAAATTCCTCCATTCTTGCTCTTGTGTTTCATGTGTCCTCTGTCCTTGGGCTTCTTCTAACCACTATACTTGCTGCTGTTGGAGAACTGAAGTATCTCTTCCTAATTAGTAATGTTAGCTAGTGGTGATCAAGCTGTTCTTCCTTTGGATGGGCACTCAAACATAATTCCCTGCCCTCTTCCCTCTCAATTGCTGGGATTTCTAGTGTCTTTGTATTTTTTTCCTGGGCAATCTTTTTCTCTCAAGATATCCTTGAACTACTCATTAAGGTATCTAGAATAGCTCTCACAATCATGCAAACCTCTCAACCAAAAGCAGAGCTGGCAGTTGGCTCAGATAAGTGTAAATTAAACTTTAGATTGTTTTTTGTTTCCATCCTTCACATTCACACGTTAACACTCAGCATTCTTGGGCACAGATCCTGATATACTCAAATGAGTATGTGGTTATATTATTTTGTATTTATTTTTATTCTTTCACTCCCTCTCTGCTTCATTTTTTTCCATTATTTTAGTGGCTTACAATGCTTCATTCTCCATACCATACATATTACTGGATATATGTTTTTATATTATTTACTTCTGAGCCTGGTATTACACAGGAAACAGATATAAAGTGCCTCAGCACATACACTAGGAAACAGGTACAACGTCCTAGGTATGGCAGGGAGCACAAAAGGGGGGTATTCACTTTAGTGTTAGCAACACTAGCCTGAAGTTGTCCTTACAGACATAAAACCCAGTGGCCTATTTCCATTTTACTTATAGCATTTTTGTTCCATTGTGTAGCCATAGAGTTCATTTATGTCTCAGCTTACACTGATAGAAGACAAAAGACATTTGGGCTTTAAAACTGTATTTGATCCCATTTTTATGAATTGAAACCAGAGATTTCTTTGCTGTTTAATTTTGTAGAATAATAAAAAAATTCACATTGGAAAGGACCTCCTGAGGTTTCCAGTTCAGTGTCCTGCTCACAGGAAGGTTAGATTTGAGGTCAAGTTTCTCAGGACTTTTCCCACTCGTATGTAGAAAATCAACAAGAATGGAGCCTGCACAGCCTCTCTGGACAGTCTGCTCCAGTGCTGCACCATCTACATGGTGAAAAGGTGGGAGTTTTACATAGCTGGTCAAAAACTACCATGTTTCAGTTTATGACCTCTGTCTTTCATCCTCCCACCACACATTTTAATGAGACGCTGGATCTCCTTGTAGGTATAGGTAGGCCACTTTTAGGTCCTCAAAGTATTTTCTTCTCAAAGAGTAGTAGCCTCAGTTCCCTCAGCTTCTCTCCAAAGGCACATGCTCCAGCCCTGACCACCTTGGTGGCTTTCCACTGTACCCTCTCAAAGTTATTGATGTCTTAAGGTGAGGGTGGGGGTGGGGAAACGGGACACAAAACTGGATGCAATATTCCAGATGTGGTCTAATGAGTGCCAAATAAGAGCATAATCACTTCCCTCAACCTTTTGGCTATGCTTCTGTTGATACAGCCCAGTATGCTGCTAGCCTTCATCACTGCCAGGGTGCATTAAGCAAGTTTCACTAAGAAGCTTTATGGATTTACATCCCACTGAGTTGCATACACCAAATTGCTCTGTAGAGAGGTTTAGCTCTCCCCATTCATTATATAGGGAGTCTAAAGGGATTAGCACTCTGTGCCTAAAGCTAGGTCATGTGAATTAGTCCTATAGGTTTGATAAAATAGGCATACTGTGAAACCTTTTCAGATATGATTTATAAAATTTAACAACCACCTGTAAATTATTGTATGCTACAAAATGGTCATTAAAGTAACAAAACAATATGCTAGTTAGGGATATAACTTTGAATAAATATAATTTCGGAACAGGCTGCCAAGGAAGAGGAAAACCCCAGTTCAAGGTGAAAGAATGGAAAAAGGACAAATACAGTAAGTAAGCCTTCATAGTAGAACTGAATTCCTACTAAATAAAAGGTCAGAAAGCAATATTGTGGTGAAAGACAAGATGAAGAAGGAAGCAAAGACACTATCTTTTGGAAAGGAAGGATACAGGATGCAAAACAAGCTAAGACATTGGAGCAGTTAAGATTATTTTTAAATCTCTCTAGGATTAATTTTTTATTTATTTCTGTGCCTTTGTAGGTGTTTCAAAGTCTGTCATGAAGAGCTTAACCTTTTTCTGTGGTTAAAAACTCCTTTGTTTCTGTTATAAACTTACCTTAGATGTAAAATTATTTGGGGATAATTTCAGAAGCGTAAAGAATAAAACTTTAAGACACCAGTTCAAAGAAAATAGATGTTTTTGGCAAGACCATTTTGATGTCCACAGCCCAAGGAAAGGTTGGGAATCTTAGCTTTCATCTTGTGTACCCTACAAGTGTGACAGAGCCATAAAGTTCCAATGAAAGGGCAGAAGGACCCCCTGGCAAGTACTATCCCATATTCCTCTTGGAAGCACAGAAATTAACAAGAAAATCCACTATTTGAGGAAAACCCTTTCTTGTTTCTTGCTCATCCTGTAGAATAGTAAACATTTATTTGGGATTTTCCTTGGTGTTCTCTTCTCTGCAGATCCAAGCAGAAGCCAACTGATATCATGAATATAATATCCTTGTTGTTTTCAATGAATTGAGAACAAAATTTCCTAATCTTATTAGTGGCCTGGTGTTTTAGAGAAATTATTTATTAGTCTACTTAAAAACAGAATATTGCAAGCACCTTTCTGTCAGAAACATAAATGAGTTGAATTGTTTGGGGTTTTTTTGCTTTAGTTTGATTTGGAGCAGAAAATATTCCAAGGTGGAATGCTCCTTCTTTTTGAAATTGCTCTCTGTTTTTCTCGCAACAGACCAATCTGCCAAGTACCTAAACATGTTTGATGGCTGGGTTCTGTTATCTTCATAAATGTTTTGAAGAAATGTTGTGTTATGTAGCACTAATATGCTGTCCAAGTCAAGAGGCGTGTGATGGGAGAAACTCCATATGGATTTTCTTCTTCAGCAGCTACTAGAAATGAAGCTCCTATGCAATTTTTTCTCCAGTTTAAAATCTCAGAATCATGGTGATGGTAGCTAGCAGCAGTGATGTTACTTCAAATGCTTTAAGAAAAATAGCACATGTGAGAATGAACAGAGAAGGAGGAGCTGGGTTTTCACCTTTCATGTTTGTATTTGGTTGGCTGGCTTCAATTAGCACATTAAACTTTGTAATGTATTTATGTCTTCATTTTTTAAATGGGGATAATTATGAGTTTTTCATCATATCTACGAAGATCTCTGAAGATCTGCTAACGAAAGAATGTCTTACCAGTGTAAGCTATTACTGCAACACAGCTGATTAATAGAACTGTGCCTGCAGGGGAGCGGGTAGCAGAGGAGGAGGAAGAGGGTGAAAATAGAAACCATACTTTTGTCAGATTCAAGGAGCTAGTGAAGAATGAGGACAAAACACTACATTGCTTTGTAGAAAATTAAGGATCACAGCTACATCTATCACCATAAATGGCTTGTTTGAATTGCTTGCATTCTCTGTCTGAGCTGCAATATTTCATTCAACTAACCATTCGTTAAACACACATCCTGAAAGCAAATAACTTCAATGTAAATAATTTGGGAAGCATTGTTCCATCTGTTGAAAATGTGCAGTAGTAGTTTCGACCCTTGTCTAAACCAGGCAAGCTACTCTAAGGCAAGTTTGGGAGGTAAATGAACTGTCTGGCTGCTTTTCTTGGCAACATCTCTTATTAGTGGGAGGTGGCAGTAAAGAGAACATGAGGAAGACTGAAAGTGTTTACTTAAAACTTTAGCCAAATGGCCAGGGAGAGTTAAGATAAATCATAACTGTCAATGATGACAACTTTAGACTGCTACTAGTTCACTCCTGTTTATGCAATTTTAAATGTTGCACTTAGAAATGTTTTGGAGCAGACTGAAGTTTTATTGACAGATGCCATAAGTTGTTTAGATGTAAATATTTTGAACTTGGTTCTAACAGTGACATAGAAGATTTGCAGGAAGAAGTCTGTAAAGCTTCACACAACACTTGAGAGATAATATTTTTAAGAGTGTCTCCAAAGTATGCCTCTGTGACTCATATTTCCCCAAAGAATAAGGTCCATAGCTCAATGCAGGCTGATTGCACTTTCTCACACACTAAAAAAAAAAAAAAAAAAAAAAAGCCAAAATAAAATGTTGCAGCTAATGACCATGTGGGATTGTTGAACTGAGTCAGTTTTCTTTCCTTTTTCTTTTCCCAGTCTTGTCTTGAGCACCTTTCCCCCTCTCCTCTCTCCCCCCCCTTTTTTGGGTGGTGGCTTGGATCCTAACATTTAAATAGCGGTTAAGATGTCACAGTAAGTTAGCAAAAGGCCAGAAGTTCAGCCAGTAACCTCAATACATTTTTTTAAAAAGACTGAGTCATGCTGAACAATGCCATGAAATACAGTACTACAGGAAAGATCAGGGTGAATTGATCAGGGACTTAGATCAATTTATATTTTGCTTTTCAGTGTTGCAGCTGCTGCTTCTTGGAATACGCTTAAAGTAAGCAGCACATCTAAATGCTCGTTTATTTATATAGTTCTATAAGATTTGCTTTGTAGTCTGTAATATTGCTCTACTAGTTCCAGGAGGAAAAACAGCCCAAGAATTAGAATAGCCTAACCCTGGATTCAAATCCCTTCTCTGTTTAGAAATAGAAGTATGATTTAGAGGCTTGTTGTCCAAATGTCTTCAGTGTGGACAATAATTTTTAAAACAAAGAGTTTATCACAGTGGCACTTCCTCATGGGTTGTTCATGTACTTGTATTTGGATCTACCCAAAATGGACCTCCTCAGTGGAGTTCAGTACCTTGGATGAGAAACACACAGGTTTCCCAGTTCTGCTGCTACATATGAAGCCTCTATTCAAGACTATGTTCCGTTGCTTGACATTGAAGTCAGGCACCCAGAGGCTTACTGGAGCTGCCTGTTGCAAAGGGGTTTCAGTCCTGGCTCAGGTGGTGCATGTGTGACTGCCAGAGTGGTTTCTAGATGGTTAGACAGGAAAGTTT
>NW_008689997.1:0-14341 GCF_000695815.1 Acanthisitta chloris | reverse complement strand
TGCTGAAGAGCTACAATGTGGTTTATGTGCTGGATTAACTGCATTGACCATAGATTTAGTTCTTTTGCCTGAACAGGGGCATCCTATACATCCAGACTGGTGAAATCTTTACCATTAGATCTATGCAGAACCCAAGCAACAACTCATGAAGTGAAAAAAAGAACTTCTGGATATGATTGATTTCTTCTAAAACAGGTTAAGGTGAGTTGTACACTAGAAGGCCTTATTTCTGAGTAGACGACAGAAACAAGCTAAGGTGACTAGGCCAGACAAAACACCTTCAGTAAGTGTATCTAAAGATAGGAGTCCTTGGAAGTCCATTGTGAATTCAATTATCTCATGCCATTTTTGATACAGCAGTTTGCCTAAGACATCTGCAAAGGTCTAGTAGGCATAGCACAAAATCTACAAGATACCTACATCCTTTTGAGGGAGATTTTATCTGGAGGTCGACTAGGGCATCCTGAATCTTCCCAAATAACACTGGAAACCTATGTCTTGCAACTGAATTGAGCCTTCTAATTAAAAACAGTATCTTTTTTAATAGAGGACCCTCCACTGGCTCCTGAGATCTAACAGGAGTATAGCTTCAGACTCAGTTTGACTTGACACATTAGTGCCACTGATAATACTGATTTAAGAAAGCAAAAGTTTATTCTGACCATCATGGCTGTAGCTGGTTTATAAAATGAAATGTGCTTAATCTGAAAGTAGTAGCAATGGCTCCAAAAAGCGGAGATGTAACTGAACTGCTAATCATTCTTTACCTTAGTAATTGACTGGCTTCAATGGAAAAAGAAAGCCTAAAAAACCCTAACAGTTTGAAGCTTTAAACATGAAAAATCCTGAAGTATTTCTAAAATGATCTCAGTGAAGGGAATTTTAAGAACATATATTTTTTTCCTATATACATTTGAAAAACTGAACTGTTCCAATATTCTTCAAAACTTGTCTCTGTGTTAAGTTCCTGAGATTCTCAAAATGACCAGTTTTAAACATTATAAAAATAATTTTTATCCCAGCAAGAACTCCCTTTATAAATGACGGCCAATCAAAAATCATTACAAAATTTCAAAATCCAAGTTGGAATGGAAAATTATTTATTTCATGGCATAGAAAACCACTGACAAAAAAACAATAACCTACAATATTTCAACTTTCAAAGGTTTTACACATTGCTGAACACATTTTGAAAACTATTGCTGTAAAAACTTTACTGGCATCACAATATTCAGTATAAATCTACAAAGATGAATCTGTACAAACTTTATGGACAAGCAGTGGAAATCTTTGAAGAACTGAGGAGTATTAAATAGAAATCTGAGGGAAAAAATGGCACTAAGATTCATGAAACACTTGGGGTTCCCTTCCAGTAGAGTACTGGAAAGCTTGTTTTACTCAGTTAACATACCACGAATGAAATGAATGGATAATACAGTACAGCTCTGCACAAAGTTGAAAAGGGCATTCTCAGGGAACTGCAGTCCCGTCACTATGGTATTTAATACAGAGTATAGTAAAGGACATTTTATAAAAGTAAATACATAGTGCTAAACTAACAGAGATAACAAGAATGATTTAGAAAGAAAAGGTCTTGGCTAACTTGATGCTTTAGGAGGCTGCAGACAAAGCTGATAAAACACAGCATAATTTATTTGGATCTTCAGAACATTTTGACAAAGTTCCATACTACTGGTCTCTGTTTAAGCTAAAAGTTGCCAGGATCTAGGGAAGTACATGGGAGTGGATAAAGCGCTGATGGAAAAACAGAAAGCAGAAAAGCTATGTTAGATTGTGGAAAACTAGATTTACTGGGGCCCGACAGGGGTCAAAATTTAGGCCTCTACTGTTCATGATCTATAAAAATTATATAGGCTAGTAAAATACGCTGACAGCACAATGTGGAAGGAGCCGTGAACCTACAACGTAAAAATTCAAAAGTGTTTTTTGCTTAGCTTGCTTGTTTTCATTGCTCAAAAAGCACTAATAATCTCCTTTGTACTAGCTCGTATGTACAAATGCATTTTAAGAATGCCTAAGTAATAAGGTACATAAAGACAGGCCAGAGACAAAAAAAAGTCTTTTGGCTCATATGCAAATAGTACATTAGCATGCTTAAAAGTCCTGCATTGCTTGGGATAATGCCAAAAATCAAAGATATACCTCCAGGTATCATATGAGTGAACTCCCTAGTTTTATGTCCTTGTTTTTAAAGGGTTCATGAGTTAGTAGCGTTAATACAGGGGTGGCAAACAGAGCTTCACAGTTATAAACATAACCTCAATGGAAAGAAGAAAAATCAAAATTGTTACTGTTTCATCGACATTCTTTCAGGATCCTTAAAAAAATTAAAGACTTAATGCAACCTTAAGTTTGATTTCAGTAGCAGACTATTAACAACAATAGTTTTGCAAATGCAGAGTTCATTGCTACTACTGGATGAACCCCAGTAGGCAAGAGATGGACTTAGCAGCACAGATATCTCTGTCCTCATAGGCACAGAAATGTGTTTTTTGAAATGGTAATGACAATGCTTTCTTTTTTCCAACTGATAAATTGTTGAGATTTTTCAAACTTTGAGGCACAAATCATCTTTTCTGGAACAGATATTTTTGTTTAAGTGGGTGGAGATCCCTACATTAGTAAATCTATAAAGTTTGGTTCAGAATTCTGGTACTTCTAGTTGATAAATGGAAATTTTTAAATAAAGGACTTGAAAACAGTGCTGGTATTGGTGGTCCCTGCATTTTTCTAGGTATAATATTATCATCTGAAGCTGAGTGTTATTATGGAATAAACAAATTGCATTTTTTAATAAAGTATTCATAGAAAAATGATAATCCATCAAGCAAGTAGGTTGGAAATTAAATTTCATCACAGACTGTACACAAGCTTTTCTTTCAAATGTCTTTGTATGAAGAATCTAGATATCCCTGTCTTTTTTCTTTTTTTTTTAATATTTTTTTTAAAAAGCAGATGTTTTCCTATTAATAACAATTGCTGCAAAGAGTTTTCAATATTGGAGTACTGTAACGTGTTTTTCACGACATGTGGGGCTTCTCAAATTGTCACGTGCTGCAAAATCTCACAGTCATGTGAGTGACCCCGTTGAATACAACAGTATTTGACATTCAGGAAGGTAACCCATCCTATATGTGTAAAGAGGAATGTATGGCAATGATTTTACATTTTTAACTGAAGTATTTAAAATTGCAACTAAAATATGCTAGGCTTGCTTTTGATTACCAGTTCTCATTGGAAAAACACATTGCTTGACTCACTTTGTGTCTAAGTCTTTGGTAAAATTCCTCTATTAAAGTTCCTACATAGCATCAGGGAACATCTTTCATGCTCAAATTAAAAAGGTCTATTTACAACCCAAAGTAAATGCAGTTTTCTTAGGACAATGTCCTGAAGTTCAGTAAAACAAAACATGGCAATATAAAAATAAAAATGTGAAAACAAATCTTATTACTATATTTGATAAGATAGAACACAGCTACATTGCTATTAGACTTAAGAGTATGGGTCAGGCCTACTGTTGGATCTGCACAGCTTTTGTCTGCATAGTTAAACTCTTGTTTCCCCACTCCACAAGTACAGCAGACTCATCTATGTCACCTTCTGGATATCTTCTCTTGTCCATGTTGTCCCTTGATCTGTAGTTCCTCAGAGAGTAACAGCTGGCATATGCCAAAATGGTGCCAAGGAACATATTAAGAATTTCTCAACCTAAATGACGGTTTCCCAGTGCTCAAGCCAATATCCCCCTCTAGTTTACCCCTACGGAGGTAACTCACTGCAATAAAATTTTCCCAAGTGCTCACGATCAGTAATATCTGGTTAAGGAGTTCCAAGGCAATGGAAACCTCAGCAAGAAAAATTTACTATTTTGCTAATAGAAATCCATAGAGAAGCTTCTGAATAAATGCAATATTAAAAATATATACTTAAAACATGCACTTCACATATGAGATATTAATTTCCTCAGCCCAGCTATGGTTCTCTGAAACACTGCGCTGAAGTGATGTGTATAATATTTTCAAATGAGAAGCATACATTTTAGATTGTGAAATACCACAACGAAGAGCTATCTAATAATATTTTTACTGGGTATGGAGAACTGAAAAAGATTCAGATCATGATTAGCCAAGGCAGATCCAGAAAGAGAATCAAATAAGGTTCTAATTAAATTCAAAAGACTCAATATTATCTTGTAAAAGCTTGTGATGAAGGGGAAACAGCACAAACAGAATAGACAGCAAGCCCGTCAGGTGCATAGATGCCAAATCTTTCAAAGTCTAAATGGAGTCCAAAATTAATCTATTTATAATAGAAATTTTTATTCCTCATGCCTGCGATATTTTGGGGTAAGAGACACACATTATCCTCTAATCTGAACATAGATGAAAGGAGGATAACTGAGGTGTATGTGAATTGCATGAGCTTGTTTGGATGATAAAAAACTGATACTGATGGAAGTGTTGGCCTGTTGGATCCACTAGCTTTATAATACTGGACAGTTTCTTGCATCCTTTAATTGGCATGATGGTCCAAAACAATACTTCAGAAACCCTTTTCTACCCAAGCCAAGAACCCTAATATTTTTAATTCCACAAACCAACAAAAGGTTTCAGACTTTGATCTGGAAGTTGCTAACATAACATAGTCCCAGGAAAACCTGATAAATTTCATTTTATTACAAGAATAATTTAGCTAGAACCTCTGGAGCAATCAGAAAAAGAAGGATAAATTTTCAGGCATGGAAAAGCTTATTCATGTCTGAAACTGGGATTAGATTAGACCTAATCTGGAACCAGTGTGCCAAAGGATTTGTATGGTTTTGGAGATATATCAGTTGGTCTAAGGGCAGATAATCTATGGATGTTAACTTGCTTGTAACTTGTGGCACATTTTATTAGTATTAATTTGTCCTGATCCATTCAAGTCTGTGTGGTATCACTATCTGTCATTGTCACTCATGTCTAGCAAAGATGACATACTAGCTAAAGAAATCCAGATGTGTATGTGCAGGATCTTCCTCTTAGGCCACATTTTTTCTCCATTACTTTAATGATCTTAACCTTCTTCAAGTAAGATCAGTGTGCCACAAAACTTTGCAGTGGAAGCAATGATGAAATTTATAGTACATCATTTAAGTCTTTAAGAGAATGTATGGGTCAAGGGCACTCAGATTCTCAAGGGCTGAAGCCTTAAGTTTGAACAAATCTGCTTCATGTTTCATATTACAGGATCTGCAATTTTCTTTTGATATATTAAGAATGAAGAAGGAAACTTGTAGAACTGTCTAAAGGAGAGCAATAGAGAAGGGAATAAACTTACTTTCAAGAGCAAAGATTGAGTTATACAAAAATCCTCTGCCAAGTCAAAGCAGCTTGTCAAGCTTTCTTCTCTGCAGCCATGTTTTTCAGCCCCTCTTCCCATGCTAAGCAATGGTTTTTTTTCCTGGGTATGAAACAGCTCCATATTTTGATGTCATTTATTCTGTTACACAGGAGAGTCTGTTCTACTTGTGGGAGCCTTTCCCAAAGGAACACTTCTAGCCACAATTTTGATGATAACAACATGATATAACAAATCTATCACTTTAACCTCGAGGTAGATGGACCAGAAGATCTGGAATTTTGAACTAATAATCAGTTATTAGTTAGAACACCTTAAGTGATGTCTCTTTCTTCCACCAGTGAAAACAAAATTATGCCCACTCAAAGCATGAACTCTGAAAGTATTTTTTCATCAATCTGAAAACCTCACTTAGAAGCTGTAATTCTTTCTCCCCAATTCATATGTGATTCTTTGATCTTAATAACAACAACAGACAGAAAAATATAAGAATTTGATGTTTTGTTTGAAAATGCTTTCAAATATTTTTAACAGAAATGGCAGTTATATGAAATCTAAGATCATAAAGCAATAATGCTGAGTAATAGTCATTGACTAATGTCTTAAGGCTGAAATTTATTCAATTTAAACAATAGGATGTTTTTCTTTGTCCACCAGATGTCTTCTATCTGAGCAGAGAACTTTCTCAAATGAGATCTACCTCTGCCTTTATGCACTACCCAGTATTCACAGAGTTCAGACTGGAGTGAATACTTTGGTATGCAACTAGATGACAAATGTATGGACAAAGGTAAGAGTGATACACCATTCCCTTTAAAAAACAACAAAATAAATCTTCCCTCACCACACCTTCTCCTCTCATTAAAAAATGATGTTAACTAACCTACTCAGGTGAACCACTAGACTTGTCTTCAGCCTAATGAACCTGTCATAGCTGCTAGAGTCCACCAGTTAAAACTAACATTAACCAAGAATCGAGTCCTGGGGCAGCTGGGCTGTTTATTCAAGTCTACAACAAGGCTGTGGAAAATGGATAAGAAAAGCAGTCCCTGTTCTCCACAAAAAAAAGCCCTTTAGCTGTCTGTTGAGACTAGTCTCAATCTCATGAGATTGGAGATGCTCATATTTATCTTATATATAAACAGACATACTGAGGCCAACCTGGTGTTAGGTAGTGTCATGATGGAGGTAATAGCTTTCTGATGTTGCTAATTCAGAGATTAAAATAACAACTTATAAAGGTACTATGCTGTTCACTTTAGGAATCTAAGCAGAGTTCAGTAACCAAAATTTATGAGTTTAAATTCAGTGTCTGGTCAAAAGAAAAAGTAGGGTACACTCCCAGGAGAATTCACAGTAATAACTTATATGGCTAAAGTTAAGGTAGACTGAATGTCACCCCTTGAAGCAAAACACAGTCCTTTATGGAGCATTTAAGATATTCAATCCTTGCTAAAGAATAGTAAAACAGAAATATGAGCTGTTAAAGGAGTGGTTTATTTATTTGAGAATGACAATAGATTTTTCAAGTGCATGTATTTCTTAATTTGTGACACTTGGTACTTGGGACAGATTATTTTATGGCATAGCACAAATTGCAAGTCTTTCTTTCCAAGGAAAAATACCTGTATCTTCTGACTACTATTTTCCTAGGAAAAATACCTGTATCTTCTGAATACTGCAATAGTGATGCTGATATTCATAAGTAATCATCTATTATTTCTGATCACTTAAGCACACAAACTTGCAAGGAATATATTAGAAGGATAAAACTTTAAAATCAGTGGCATGAGGTAAATGTTACCATTTTTCATTATACACTTATATGGTCTGGTGCAACATTCAGCAGAAAATGTTTTTATTAATTCTGTAATGCAATGAACTACTAGAATGTTTTCAGATATCTGTGGATAACGTGAAACTGCTCTACCAAAGTAAAATTTTACCTCAAGGTTGCCCATCTTCAAAGTACTGAGCATTTCCCATAGCTTGCATGACCTTATGAAATCAACTGAAATCCTTGTGTGGGCTTAGAATCCCATAAGAGTCAGTTCAGAGATACTATAGTTAACAGATAATAGCCACTAATTGAACTGCTGGTCTTGACTTGTAAAGTGGCTGAAAAATGTACCCTTTAAGACAATATTTACTTGGAAGCTATTGCAGCTGCTATTAGCAGCATGTGAAGAGTGTAATTAACAGCACTAAATTTTTGATTCATTGATTTCATTTAAGCAACTGAAAACAAATGTCCACAATATATGATCCTTTGGCAAGATTATAGCATTTTGATTATCTTACTAGCAACTAACATAGACTAAAAAAAATACATACTGGATTTGAAGGAAGGCTCACAGTTGTTGAGCTCTCTTAGCTTCTTTTTCCAACCTAAAAAACAAATTTTTGCTTGGACTTTGTAATATAAGCTGAGAGATGGCTTTTGTGCTTTATGTTGTAAATATTTCTGATGAAGATAAAATACTGTGAATATCTGCAGAAGCACCATGTGTTCTTCCTTCTTGGAAAATATTCTGGAATCTGTGTGTGAATGCTTCACTCCTGTCCAATTGCCTTGCAATCTGTCTCTTATTTACTCTGAATTGATGTATATTATTTGTCATTCATTTAGCATTCTTAAACCTTCTCACAGCGCTTTGTTTTAAGTTTATTAAGGTCAAACTCATTAACTGTTGATCATATGATGGTTTTTGCTTGTCTGGGTATTTTTGAACTTCTGACACTCGTGTTATAACCATTCAGTCTGTTGACACCTGTGGCGTAGGCAATAACCTTCACAAAAGAAGCAAGAAAAGACAATTCTTCTCTCTAGTAAGCACATATTACTGAGTCACTATTAGAAAGGGGCTGTGTTTGTCAAAACCTGAAGCCCAGAATACATTCAGGACCCATTCCATTTTGCCTACCCTGCTCCAGTGGTCAGCATGGGCTCACATCCACTATGCAGCGTGCAATACCAGATATTTGCACTTTTGGAAAGGTCACTGAGTGTGATACAACTCTACAACAATAGAAGATACAGCAGAAATGATTGGTCCATGAATAATGTGAGGAACCAGCCATTCTGAAAATAAGCATGACTTATAGTGAGCCTTGAAGTGCAGAAAGACTTGAGGTTTTCTCCTCACGATGCTGGCTGGGTTACCTCAAAGATTTCTTTGATAGTACTCCAATGTGTGCAGCCAGTGAATTTTGCCTCAAGCTGCCTTTGAAGGCTTCTTCCTACTTGGATCAAGATGTCAAAATGTCTTCAGTTCTTTGACTCAGCTCCTGATTTAAGCAGAGCTTGGCATATCTCCAGAATTAGATTAACTTCTGGTTCTTTTTTTGACTGCATTTTGCCCTGTGAGTTGCCAGTACCTGGGCCACTCTCTCGACTTCTGAAGAGCAATTTGCACCTACAGCAAGCAGTTAAAGCATCAGGAAGTCACCTTCACAGGCAGCTGGATTTTAAAAGGTTCTATGGTACTAAAATCAAATTTAAAAAATTAATTTTTATTTCTTGAGCTTAATCAAAGTTCATGTTATGAGTCAAAGAAATCTTTGTGACCTGTCTTGTCAATAGATCTTTTCTGTGACATCCTACCTAATTGTCTCATACAGTCAGAGTCTCTGGTCCAGAGGACTCCTCTCTCTTGCTGAAGCCTTACCAGGTGAGTGAAGCTACAGCCTGAATCCATCCCAGTCACAAAAGTACTTCTTCTTCTCACATTAAAAGCACAGAATATAGCACAAAAGTAACTTCCTGGATCAGCAGACTGACATCAGCCACCATGTCATACATTAAGCTTATCAAAGTCTCTTTTGTAAATAATTGAATTTGATGTCTCCCTGAATTCTTACTGGAACATAAACATGAAGAGGTGAGGGAAGAATGCTTTGATTAGACCTGCAGTTCACTACAGTTTTGTACATACTCATCTCTGAACAAATCCTGCAGGACTGACCAAACCCTCGAATTTAGAGGAAAGATTGTAAAAACAGGGCTTTTCAAAACCTTGGGGTTATTCACTGAGGGGATCTTTCTTTCTTCCACTGACCCAGTACTGCACTACAGTGCCATAGTATGCTACTCTAAGTGTTGTTTTCCAGATGACATACAAAATCAGATTTTTACCAGCTATGGTCTTTGACACAGCTTTGTCACTGCCTGGAGATAATTCAGGTTTCGACAGTTACATTCCTTTTGGGTATGGATTAAATTAAACCAGTCTCAAACTAGGATTATTCTGTGCTTATATTTGTATTTCATGTTTCTTGTCACAAATCATACAAGATAAAATGTAGCCTTAAATAGTGTTTGGAACATGATTACATCAATAGGTCTCTTGGGAAGTCCCCTGAGGAATATCTTTTTAGACAAAGTCTTGCTAGGGACTAAGATTGCAAAGAATTTATTGTAGAAAAAAATATTTTGCTATGTCTGTCTTTCTGAGATACCAGGAATTTTTCCATTTGTAAATATATTGATGAAACATCTTTTTCTGGATAGTGATAAGTATACTCCTTTAAGAAACTCTGTCTCTTTGTTTTCTCAGTTGTTCTGATTCTGCTTTGGTTTCCTAAAATATCTCTTATCATGTGCAGGCAAATTTTGCTTGCACAAAACATCTTGCAGTCCTCCCAGAATGCATTTCAACAGTGAATGAGGTCTCTCTGTATGTTTAAAGCCAGATTCCCTCAGCTACATTTGGAATTTCCTCCCAAACCACAAAAAGAGAAACAACTAACAAATGACATTTATGGCACAATGTATAACACACACCAGATATATATGACATTTTTTATTTGGGCTTTTCTAGCTAAACAGAAGCAAATAAATGTTTTTTTAAATACTCTATGGTTGCTATGGTTGCTTCTATCTTAATATCTACAATCAAAAGGATTATCTTAGGTCAAGACCTTAGGCCAGTGAATGCCCTTATTTAAACAGTGAGGTCATGTAATTAAAAAAAAAAAAAAAGACACAATAGTATTTAATAATAATTGCTATGTTCTTGACTGAATTGCTCTGTAGATGAACACTATGAAAGCAATGGGTCTGTCAATTCCAGATACGCTCCTGTGTGGAAATTTGCACTCTAGTTGTCCTGGTTTTCTGGAGCTTTGTCTCAGGTTCAACCTGGAACTTCATTGCCCTTTTTCGATGTTTGAATATTTGCAGGCATTTGGGGCAGCAATTTTGCTCAGAAGCTAACTTGTACAGGCAGTGCAGAATGGGGACTGGATCCATTATGAAAGACAGTCAGAAATGGAAACCAGGAAGCAAAGGGCATATATAAATATATATTTACAGGCAAGTTTCCATATAATTAAGGTACTTCTATCACAATCTGTATCATGATTTGGGGCTGGCATCAAAATCCTCTGTCTATATTCTAATACAATAGTATCTTATTGCTTGAAGGGACATATGGGATAAAATTTTTAGATTGGTTTAAAACCAGTTAAAATTCTGGTGGGGATTTCAGTAAGCACTGATTCTAAGCTCTGCTAATTAGCTAAATGCTAATTAAAATTTAAACTGCTCAAAACCAAGCAAGAATGTGTTTCTGAAGTTCCTGTTAAGATCCTTTAAGGGTTTTCTCACAAATGTACTCCAGAAAAATCTTTATTTGTATAACAAAAAATCAGTCATAATCCAGCTGCCACTTGCAGCAAAAGAAATTATTTTAGTTGGATATGTAAAGGAATGGACCTGAAACCAAAATCCAGTTAAATAAACTTCTTAATGTTGGGAAATTCCCTTCCTGCCACTTTGATATCAGTCATATGTTTGATGGGTTGTTGTACCCGTAAAAGAAAAATGTCAGGAAAAATAAGGGGAGTGAGTTTGTAAGTAGCTCTTATTATTTACTTTTTTAAAGGAAAAAGATAAATGAGATAGTGCAAAACAATTTAGCTTCCTGCACCATGCAATCTCTCAGCAAGTTCGTTTTCTTTCTATGTCACTTGAGTGAAACACAACCTCTGTGTGAAAGAGTTTCCAAGGAAAGAAGCAGAGGGACAAGGAGTAATAACACTTGCATTCAAACTGAACCCAGTGGCATTTCAGGGGAAAACATAAAGCATACAGCACAGTTGTGGCAGTGATTAAGAAAATAATAACCCCCGCCCCAAGTCACAACACATGCTTCCCATATGTTTCCCCTGGGCATTTGCCAGATATGGCAGGATTTGGTGACATTGCTGTAGAGCAATTTAAGGCCTGAAAAAGCCTTCCTGCCCTTGAGAGGATTGGGGTGGGGTAGGATATTGAAATGGGTGACTACTTCTTTTCTGATTTCCCTCTGAAAGGAGGAGCATTAAATAAAGCTGGCAAAAAGAACAGCTTTCTGTCAGAAAGAGTATTTCTGTTAGAGTTGAAAAGCTGGTGGAAAAAATGTCCTCTTCTCTGAAATTTGGCCTCAAAAAGATAGAAAAAGGGAGAGTCTACTTCAGCATGTTTGACTCTTGAGTGCACTTTTGAAATGAATCCCCTGTTTGTTCCCACTTACCACACTTTGGTTCACATCACGGAGTGGTCTCTGAGCGAGAGAACTGGATTCCTTTCAGATTAAATTCAACTGGAAGATGTGCTTCAGAAGCACAGCTAATGTACTCCAAACAGTTATGAATGTTTAAACCATGGGAACAGACTGAAGCTAGTGTGAAGCAAAACCCCTGAAAGCATGTCTAGTACAGACGTCAGGTCCTCAACACCAACAGTTTTTTCTCTGCAGACCCAGCCCTGGGCTGCACAATTTACTCATGTGGACACAGCCAAAGCCTCCTGCTACAGCTTTCCAGAAGAAGCTGTTTTGATTTTAGACTGAGTCTTTGCTTGATTTGTTTTTAATATATAGTATATTATATAATACAAAACTCAAAACTGTAATACAATGCTTTGACTGACCTCAAGCCATTCTCATTGTCTTTCGTGGAGTCCTTTGAAATAACTAGATTTCCTTCCAAATGTGAATGAGAACAAATTGTGAAATCTGAAAATCCTTTGTGATTCTAAATTCTTGTGTTCCATACAGCTGCACAAGAGACCTGGATATTCTTGTAAATGAATACCTTTGTTTTCAAACCTCTGAAATGTTCAGGCCCTATTCAATTTGATGGCTAGACTGCCATGTGCAATTATAAGTGACAGGAAGTAGCTGCTCCTCCCTCACGTACTCCCTATAGGGTCAGTCCATAATTTAGAGTTTTCCTCCCTTCTCCAACCCTGGAGATTACACTGCTCCCATAGAGCAAGCAGCTCTTTTACAGTTAAACTCTGTATGCTACTGCCTTTAAACTGGCAGTCTGAGCTGAGTATTTATGAAGGGAAATGCCTGTCTCACACCTATAAGAGATGACTGCTTCAGCCGTGAACCCAGCTCATCACTAGCCAGCAAGGTCCCAAAACTGGCTTAATTAAAAAAAAAAAAAAGAAAAAAAAAGAAAAAAAAAGAAAGGGTGTTCTTACAATAGCTAAACAATGCTTTAAAGATTTGAGAGTGCTCTAATTGCCTACACTGCTGTTTCTTTAAGCCAAGGAGTGGACCCATGCTCACATCTGGTAGTCAAAACTAAATAGAACCAGCTGAAAGAATACCCTCTAGAAATTAAATTGTACAGAAGATGGCTAAGCCAGAGGGACTTAAGTGAAAGGCTCTTTTTAATAACTCCCTTGCTTTGCACTCATGCCTTTTGTTTACTTTGTTTATTTTTGTAATAAGCAAAAACAAATGAAAATGTCCCAGTTGTTAGCATTTAACAAAATGTGTCCACTGTGCATTTAGGAGCGCATTTTCCATCCCATTTCACAATCAAGACGTCATTCGTGGCCAGCAGTACTTCTATGGAATGTTGGCCTGCAGCTTTATGAATTGATTTTAAAATGTAATGGAAATATACTGTATGTGTACAGTAGCCAACTCTTCCAATGTTAATAACTTGGACATTTTCATTTGGTTTTTGTTTATTAAAAAAGGCCTAGTCCTAGGAATAGCCATTTGACTTCTTGTGTTGAAACTGACCGTAACTGACTGCTTATAGAGCTTTCTTTAGCATGTCTCAGGCCACACGCAGCTTCCTTTGGATTGTTTCATAAACTGCCAAACCATGTGGAGAGATGGGATTATGTCTTGCTTTCATTTTGCTAACAAACACATTCTATACCCAAAGCTTTTTGTCAAGTTGGTAGCTTCGTCCCTTTTTGCCAGAATTTATAAACAAGATTTTTTACTAAATTGGAAGTTGCAAGCAACAGCCCAGTTCAGGCCCTTTTCAAATCTGCAACAATTCTAACCAAAGTCAATAGAAACTAAAAAACTGAGTGTCCAAAGATAGAACCTTGATGTGCAGATAGAAAATCTTTCATTAACAAGACATCTGTAAGATGTTATAATTCATTGATAATTGAGGTATTTAATCATGCAAAATATTAGAGAGGGAAAAATAACATATTTTGAGCATTTATCACCAATAACAACCATTTATTTAATCAGAAATAGCAAATGAACTCTTTAAGACTGTCTTTTATGAAGGAAATATTAAAGAGGAAATTTGCCACTGATACTACTTCTGAAAAGGGATCTGATTCTATGTGATACATAATCATATCATGCCACAGTATCCACAGTTTGCAATGCAGCTAAATTTTCTTTCAAAAAAAAAAAAAAAAAGACACAAGAATTACAGGGATGTGAAAAGTTAAATACTCCTACTGTGAATCTGATGTGAGCTCACCCTTTTCTGAATAGGAACAGCACCACTCAGGGCACTAATGACTTTTAATGAAATCCTTCCCAATGTTTGCACTCTTCAGGTATTTTTTCTCATATTGAGGCATAAATTTTCTAAAACTTCGTATCATCTAACAAACATAACTTGATTAGCTGATATTCACCACTGTGCAGAGTTTTTTATGTGGCAACTATTAACATCAAGAGAAGATCATGGAATCATAGAATCAAAGAATTTTAGG
>NW_008689996.1:1076-2598 GCF_000695815.1 Acanthisitta chloris | reverse complement strand
TGGAAGGGGCAGCACTGGCTGTGCCTGAAATTGTGTCTCCACTGAACCTCTGCCCTGTCCAGTGCTGTGTGCTTGGTCCTGCTCAGGAGGATCTTTACTGCCCACATCCCTGCCCTCTTGTCATTTTCCTTCTTAGACTGGAGAAACACAGCCAAAATAGTTGCTGTTGTTGGAGCTGTAGTTGTCATTGGAGCTGCAGTTGGAGGTGAGTGTCTGGAACTGGATGAGCATTGCTCAGGTTCACGGCCTGGTCCTACTCCTGTCTGGTCGTGCTGGGCTGGGGGCTGTGAGTGCCAGGGCTGGGGACACTTGGGCTGCTGCTGGAGGGAAGGGTGCTTGAATTTGCGCCTGACCCTGCTCCTCTCCTGCCCCGGATGGGCTGTCCCTGTCCCTCAGCCCTTGCTCCCTGCTCTGGCACCTCAGTCCTTTGGGGGAGGTTGGTTCTGGGTGCTGGTGGCTGGGGGAGGTGTGGGTAGCAGAGACTCCCCTAATGCTGTGTTGTCCTGCCTGCTGCAGTGGTTCTAGGTCCTGTTCCAGTTGCTGCCATTAGCGTGAAAGCAAAGATTGGTGCCAGTCCACTGATTCTTTTAGCTCTTACTTGTGGTGCAGTTGTCGCTGGTAAGTGGGGAGGGCAGGGGAACTGGACTGGGCTGCATTCACCCCTGCAGGGAACACAGGGTTATATCCTGGGCTTGCTGGGGACACAAACCAGCCCTTTCACCCCTCGCTAGTCTGAATCACCCCAAACAACACTGTGGAAGGGGCAAATCTCTGATGCAGTAGGAAGAGTGAGGCCGTGCTGGGGTAGGGCCCAAGGCTGAGGGCACCAGGGGCAGTGCAGGCAGTTGTCTGGTCTGGGCCCAGAACAAGCCCTGAGTCCACCAGGAGCACTGGGCAGGGCCAGAAAGGGACAGCAGAGAGGGGCTGGGTGTGCTCAGGGAGCAGATCCCATTCCAGCCTGGTGCCAAGGCACAGTCTGGAGAGATCCTTGTCTCTCTGTGTCCTGGAGAAACCCTTGGCTGCCCCTGCCCTGTGCTTGTTCCTCAGCAGTCAGTCTCGGTGCTCCGGGCGCATCACTCTTCTGTCTTTGCAGTGAGAAGACAGAGGCCAAACATGGCCTGAGAAGTGCCCTCCGAGCAGCAGCTGGTGCCACGCGGTGCACAGGGAACAAACTCGGGGGGTTAGCCACAGAAGTGAAGCCTTTCCCGTGGCTTATCTTGAGGTCCCTGCCAGGCAGCGTGGCCGGGGGAGAAGGAGGAATGCTCCGAGTGATGGTGTTATCTTCCCGAGCTCTGCTCTCCTGGAGACGGCTGAACACCGTGGGAAGCAAAGAATTAATTCCCGGCTTCGCTTTGATTTACTTGCCCTTCTTTCGCTTCACCGATTAAACACCTTTTGACTCAGCCCACGAGTTTTCTTGTTTTCATCCGTCCGACTCGTCCCCGAGCCGCCGGCGGTGGAGCTCGTGGGGAGGACACTCCGGGGCAAAGTCTGAGCGCAGTTCGCACACTCCTCCCCGGGG
>NW_008689996.1:0-973 GCF_000695815.1 Acanthisitta chloris | reverse complement strand
GCCCAGCCCAGCGCTCCGGGGGGACTGGGCTGGGAGCTCGGAGTGCCAGGGCTGGGGAGACTGGAACTGCAGCGAGGGAGGAAACTGCGCCGGTCACGAGCTGCAGGTTTCTCTCGAGGCCAAAATTGGTCCGACATCTCCCCTACCATCACCCAGTGCAGCAGCCTGTGCCCTGATGTCCAGGAAGGAAACTATGGACGAGGAAGAGATGGAGAAGAAGACAGCTTCAGATGAGGAATCTGAGGATGAGGCAACTGCAGCTTACAAGTCTCAAAGCAATAATAGTCCAAGTAATAATCCCAAGAAAAACCAACCAGGTGAGTGATCCCGAGGCCTCTGCCAGGCAGCCTGGCAGGCACTGGGAAGACCCCAGACACCTCCAGTGACTCAGCTGCCCTCTCACAAGCTGGGGATGTGCTGGAGAAACCAATCTGGGTGGTTTGCAGGTGTGGGTGTGGTGGTGTCACACTCACCAGTCTGTTTGTTATGAACTCTGAGTGGTGACAGGGGCCAGACTGGGCTGGCAGTGCCCTGTGTCCCATGCTGTTCAGGGTCTGTGTTGTGCATGGGCAGGGCAGGGTGGGAGGGCACCCTGGGGTGTGCCCCTTCTCCCCTCTCCTCCTGGCCTGGGTACAGTGGGGCCAGTCCCATCCCTGGACAGTTCCAGGGGTCTGCATGGTTTGGGGGCAGCTGAAGGCAGAGGGTACTGGGGGAGCTGTTACTGGCACTGTGTCCCTTCCCTGCACGGCACAGTGTGCTTCGTCCTGCCTGGGAGGAGTTTTACTGACCACTCTCCTGCCCTCCTGCTATTTTCCTTCTTAGGGAAGGATCCGAATGACAAAAAAGCTGCCATTGGTGCTGCCGTTGGAGCTGCAGCTGGAGCAGGTGAGCATTTGGCACTGAATGAGCAACATTGGATTCACTGACTGATCCCAGCCCAGTTTGGTGTGGGGGACTGGGCTGGGCTGGGGGC
>NW_008689995.1:0-827 GCF_000695815.1 Acanthisitta chloris | reverse complement strand
ACCTATTACCTGGACCATGGAAACGGTTGAGGAAATCCAAACTCACATACCGACTCAAGATACAATGGAACAGTATTGGTGTAGTCCAGATTGCCTGTTTGTGTACACTTGAAAAAGAGTTTAAGTTGGTCTGTTTGTTTTGATATAGATAGTTTGGGACTTTTTTTTTTTACCAAGATGTGTAAAAAAAAAAAAAAGAAAAAAAGAAAACAAAACCAAAAAATTGAGCTAAACTGATTCTGCTCACTTCTGCAAAATTATCTTATGAATCACTCATGCTCTAAGCTGATTTTTGCCCAGCAAATATAATTTGAAAAGAGATTTCTTGTATGAACCTCTGCTAATAGAAATGCCTCTTACATAATGCCTTAAAACAGCATACATTCTTTGAGGTAAAAAGCCTAACAATCAGTCACTGTGGCAAAAAGTAAATTATGTTTTTATTCCCTTTTCACAAGCATAGAGGTATACACAGAGGAAAAGAGTTTATTTAGATGTCAAGTACCAGATATTATCAGAACTACGGTTAAACTAGGGACTTCCAGTGCTATTCACTTACTTAGAGCACTTGATATTTCTATTTAATTTGCTCTTTTGCTCTAATAAAAATTAATTTGCTATGGCAAGAATATTAAAGAACAAAATATCCAAAACATTTTTGTGCAATTATGTCTATATCATGCTACCTGTAGAATTAATGATTCATCTTCTCTTGGCAGAGGAATACATATCTGTATCAGTGCATTGCACAAAGAATCAAAGAAAGGAGGTTTTGTCATTTCAAGGTTGAATTAAATAATAAAAAAAAAAGAGTAAGCTTTGCAGCA